>NW_020954263.1:78897-119780 GCF_900497805.2 Vombatus ursinus
AGAGAAACAGAGAGAGAGAGAGAGACAGAAATTGAGACAGAGACAGATTCACAGGGAGAGACAGAGACAGAGAGAGTACTCAAATTTTAACAACAAAGAGGAATATGCACGGCAAAAGGGTACCTAGTAAGTTGTAGCTGTGGGAATCCCTTCCTTCCTTTCTGGAGTCTTCATGAAGCGCCCCTTGGATGGAGCTCTCTGCTGTGTTCCATGGATCAGTGCCATTCAAGGGTCCGTGGCCAACAATCTCTCTGCCAGAGAGAGCAATCTCTCTGAAGCTGGTTCTTCCTTTAGCTAACCTTTTATAGTTGTTTGTTGTCCTTCATATGTTTCCCTCTGTTCCCAATCTCCTGTTGGTCCATAATTTCTAATAACATGGGCAATGGTGGAGGGAGAGGGAGGTAGGTGAGAAGATCATAGCATTCCCTTTGGAACCATTGCTCATCTACTACCGCCTGGGACAGGCACAAGATTATCCTGCCTTAAGCTGCTCCTAGGCCTGGAGTAGTTCATTGCTTTACTAGCATACTCCTAAACTGCTTAAAAAAAAAAAAAAACATAGCCCAACAGATGACTTGATCTTCTGAATCAGTGACAAGATGTTTTCTAGTGGCATCCTCTGCCTTTAATCCAATGCCCAAAATTCCTATGAGCCCTTCAAATTAATTAAAGTCTTGACCCTACCTTGTGGTGAGATCATTAAGAAATACCTAGTTTAATCTGTTGATTGAATGGTTGAGTAAGTCTGGGCCTCTCAGGCTTGGTGGTGGCCCCAAGACCAGAAGCCATCTGAGTCATTACATCCTGCCTTTCTGACTAGACCTGTTTCACTAAGGAGGCAAAGGAGGTCAAGGAGGTCGTGTGAAGCTAAGTACAACTTTATCCTTGCTGACATTCTTTCTATGCTATAGCTAAGTAAACCCATTTTGCTAACTGTTCAATGACCTATGAATATCTCATTCCTTCCCAATATGGACTCTTGAATTAATGGGGTGCTGGCATAAGGCCACCCCTAATATTCTCACCTCAATATTTCTCTGCATTTTCCTCCATTTTTTCTGCCTTCATTCCTTTCCCTGACGAAGACATATCTTTCCTCTTCTACAAGGTTTATCTCTCTACCTGTGACCTTGATTTCCATTCCATCCTGACTTCAGCCCCCTCTAGGATCTTGATCCATCAATCATTCCCTCTGTCTTATATCTTTAACCTCCTTATTTCCACACAGATTAAAAACACATGTAGCTCTCCACTATCCAAAAATAAAATTAAATTAAACAATAGGAACACATTCCTCATCCCTGCTATCCTTCCAACCTATTTCTTGCCTTCCATTTCTTGCCAGATTTCTAGAAAGAGTGTATATTCAATGCCCACACTGCCTCGCCATCTACTCATTAAACCCTTATAGTTTGATACCGCTACCCACCATTCAACTGACACTGCCCTGCCCAAGGTCAAATATGACCTATTTATCATTCATTATGGTGACCTTCTCTCAGTTCTCATCTTCTTCAGTTTCTTTGTGATTGACGCTGTCAATCACGTCCTCTTTCTGAGAGTCCTCTCTTGGTCATTGTGACACTACTCTCTCCTAATTCTCCATTTCTATCTACAACTTCTTAATCTCCTTTGATGGCTTTAGCAATATTCTGCCCTCTATTTTTGGGTTTTCTCAAGGCCTTATCTTGGGCCTCCCTCTCTTGTCTCGCCACATTCTGTCTTGTTGAATTTCTCTCCTGAGTTCAGTTACTATTTCTATGATTCCCCAAATTATATAGCCAGCCCTAATCTTTCTCCTGAACTCCAGTAAAGTATCATCAATTATCTGTAAGATGTCTCTGCCTGAATGTCCTATAGGCATCTCAGTCTCAATATTTCAACAATGTAACTCACATTCCCCTAAACCTACCCTTCCTCCAATTTTCCCTTTTTCTGTTGAGGAAACCATTGTCTGCCCAGTTACCTCAATTCATAATCTCAAAGTCATTGCTCAGTCTTCTCTCTTCCTCCCTCCCTCTCCCACACATCCAATTAGTTGCCATCTTCTGAGCTATACCTCTACAACATCTATGGCATCTGTCCTCTTTTCACCACTTTCACCTTTAATATATTTCAGACCTTTATCACATCTTGGTTGGATTCCTGTAATATTCTTCTAATTAATTGGTGTCTGTGTGTCTTTTCTGTACCTGTTGCAAGTCCATCTTCCATATGATTGCCAAACTAATACTCTTAAGGCGCAATTCTGATCATAACACTCCTTTAGTTAAAAATCTGCAGTGGCTTCCAGCTGCCTTAATGACAAAATAGACCCTTCCTTGGTTTGTTATATAAAACCTCCAAACATTTATTAAGTGCCTAATATGTTAGACAAATGGAACACTCCTTGTCTTCAAGGAGCTTATATTCTATTGAGGAGATAGCACATGTATATTTGGGTGTGTGTGCATATACGGAATAAATAAAATGAATACTTGCAGAGTTCATGAAAGGCTTCATGTAAAAGTTAGAACTTGAGATGATTCTTCAAAGAAGAGATTCTGTATGACAGAGGGCAGGAGGGAATACATTCCTGGAATGGAGCACAGCCATCACAAAGTCACAGCATTGGGGAATGGAGTGTCATGGAAGCCCAATTTATCTGGATCAGGGGTGGGGATCCTGTGACCTCAAGCCCACATGTGGCCCTCTAGGTCCTCAAGTGAAACCCTTTGACTGAATCCAAACTTCACAGAACAAATCCCCAAGGATTCTCCACCCCTGGTCTTGACTATTGAGTGAGGGAAGGGGAGTAAAATGTTATGAATGAGATCAGAAACATGTATTGGAGTCAGGTTGGGAAGGGCTTTCAAAGTCAAAAGAAGTTCATGTTTTATTCTTGAGGTGATAGAGATACATGGGAGTGTATGGAGTAGGGGAAGGATATGGTCAGACCTTCACTTAAGGAATATCACAATGGAAGCCATGTGAAGTAAAGAGAGACAAGAGTGGGAGACCAAACATCACCGACTTCTCCTCTCCCTTACATCCCACCCTCTAATCAGTCACCAAATTATAATAATTCTACCTTTTCATTTCTACTGCCACTAATTCCCATTCTCATTATCTCTTTCCTGGGCCACTGCAATAGCCTCATTCACTCCAGTCTCTTTGCTTCTTCAATCCATTCTATACACTTGATGTTCAGTCATGTCTGACTCTTCAAGATCCCATGGATTTGTCCATGGGATTTTCTTGGCAAAGATACTGGAGTAGTTTGTCATTTCCTTCTCAAATGTGTCCCCATTTTACAGATGAGGAACTGAGGCAAATAGGGGTTAAGTGACTTGCTCAGGGTCATATAGCTGGAAAGCATCTGAGGTCAAATTTGAACTCAGATCTTCCTGACTCCAGACTCTGGTGTTCTATTCATAGTACCACTCAGCTGTACCACTCTATACACTACCACTAGGTTAAAGGCATAATGAATAGCTTTGATTATCTTACTGACTATTGAAAACTTCAGTAATTTATCCCTGCCTTCTACATGAAGTCCATATTCCTTTGCCAAGAGTTCAAAACCAGCCATGCTCTAGTCAAAACCTAAAATTCTAGACTTATTTCAAGATTCTCCTTTATGTAACCAATGCACCAATAACACTGGACCAGTGTTTCCAAAATATATGCCACACTTCTCCCCTCTCCAAACCTTTTGCTCATGCTTTCCTCTACAACTATAAAATCTTTCCAAGGTTTCTTCTAGGGGTTTGCTGGTAAATGTTTAACAACCATCTCTTACCCCCTCCCCAATATTTACATGACACAATTTTGTTTAATCTGCATTATTAATATTTTTTCTATCACTTTCTTAGGTCTAGACAATCATCCAAACAAGAAATCAAGTCCTGTTTTGTAGCATTTGCCCATTTCCAATGTGTAAATGCTCACATTGAAAATTTAACTATCAGTTCTCTTGAACCCCTATAAGCTGACTCTAGCACACCCATAACTCTTCCCATCAAATTTTTAAAGGCCCAGATTCAAAGCTACTCCTTCATGAAGTCATCCCTGATCCCTTTAACTAGATATACTCTCTCCCTCTCTGAACCTCCATGGTACTTTGTAGATCTCTTATGGCACTTTTCCTTTTCTACCTCATATTTTTATAAATTTATGTGTCTTTGTATCCCTTGACATGAATCTCTCTGGTAGTGAGCTAGGGGAATTGTGTAAGACAAATACATGGGGAAGATTTCATGAAGGCAATGCCTTTTGATATGAACTTATAAATTTTGGTATCTCCTAACATTAGTTACCTTTGCATAATAATTAGATTCATGCAAAAAATGTTGAATGAATGAATATCTAATGGTGTAATATCCCAAATCAGCTATAGGTAGAGAGAGATATTTTTGAATAGATGGCTTCTATTCCACATTTCAGTAGATGCCATCTACAATTTACATACCATACATACCTTGTATTTCATTGCCTGGTGAATTAATGTAAAAGTATAGCTATAACTTAATAAGGCTTAAGGATAAACCCTTCCTTCTTGCTTTGAAAATATCTCCCTAAGGAAAGTATAGTCATTTTCACTGTTACGACTAGGACTTAACGAGGTCTTAGGAACAATTTCTCTCACCTGAGGCATTTGTGGACCCGTTGACATGTAAGGATGCTTGACTGAGTCAAGGCATTTGGAAATGACTTTTGTGACTTTTGTAGATGTATATAACTTACTTAGATTTGGGCCTTTAAAAGGGGAGCAGGAGACCAAGCTGTTGATCTTAGCATTGACAGAAATGATAGATGAGCATGGACAGAGAACAGCGGTGAGACAGGGGGTTTGGAAGGTTGGGGGAGTGGGGGAACAAAGAGAAAAGTAAAAAATTAAATCAATATAGGCATGAGGCTGGCAAATGCTGGAAAATAGCTACAGAAAAATCTGGGGTCATTTTAGACTTGTAATGGTACAAATCCCACATGCTAATGTCAAAAACATTTTGCTCTACACTCACAAAACAATAAAATCCCATATCCTCACGGAGAACTATGAAGTTGCCCAGAAAATGCTTGGCAGAGTCTGTCCTGCTTTTCCTGGGTGAGGGGAAACAGGAAGCCACCAGTGCTTTCCCCCAAACCTCATCATTGGAGGTAACAGCCTTCAGTCTGGTAGGATATGGATGTGGGGAAGGCAGCTTCTCTGCCAAAGTGAACTGTTCAGGGCAGACTACAGGAAGACCACCTCATGAAAAAGTGTTGCTTAAGATGACTGAGGGAAGACATATAACTAAAGAGCTATACTTTCTCGGGTGTCTTCACTTCATTGGTGAGGAACAGAGGAGGAACAGAGGGAAGAGAAGGAAAAAAAAGCTAGCCACTGATGATAGAAGAAGACTGAAGTGCTATGAGGAAGGGTAAGGGCAGACTAAATCCAGAGTGTTCTAAGTTCAATTCCTCTCAATATTGAATAATTACTGGGCAGCTAGGTGGTGCAGTGAAGAGAGCTCTGGCCTCGGAGTCAGGAGGACCTGAGTTCAAATACAGCCTCAGACACTTAACAGTTACTAGCTGTGTGACCCTGGGCAAGTCACTTAATCCTGATTACCTCACCAAAAAAAAAAGAAAGAAAAAGAAATATTGAGTAATTACTGATGCATGTCAATTCCTCTGTTCAACTAGTGGTACCCAAAGCATAAGAGTGAGTAGAAAAGGGACATGTGCAGAAGACAGGAAAAATAGTCAAGAAGATGGATCAGGGAAAAGACCTGTAGAAAAAGGTCTAAAACGCAAGTCAGTGGAGATCTTACAGACACTTGGGAATGGCTGAAGCTTCATATTGAACACCCTGAATGCCAGGATGGCAATATCCCGGAGCCAGAGGCATTGGCAACTTTATTGAACTCAGCCTGGGGAGGTTTTGTTCACCATCTGTGGCTCTCTCCTGCTTCCAAGCCTCACTCCAGGCTCTTCTCCTTGCCAGAACAGCGCATGCCCTTCTTTGGTGTTGTTCTTCGCTCTTCTGTTGGCTCTGTGCTTCCAGTTTGGAAGTGGCACAGAGGGAGATCTTGATTGCCCTGGCAAGATCATGGAGAAACATTTGACCCTGCTCAACATGCCTACTTTGGCATCACTTCTGCCACTATGCACTACAGGGCCCCTATAAATCTCTCATATGTTGAGCCTGGAACACAGACTGTGCCTTAGCCTTCTTTGCATTAGATAGTATCAGATTCGATGACCTTTCCCTTATTAAGGTATCTTAGTATAAGTAGGTCTTAGTACAAATAGTGGAGCCATATATTCTAAGCCCAAAGTAATGTTATTTATTAGCTCTGCAACAGTTCACAATGTTTTGAAACTCAAATTACAGGAATATATAGTGTATGTAGCCATATACACACATAAATTCTGTTCCTTATATATGTATGTACATACATGGAACAGAACACATATGTATATATGCATATATATACATATATTTATATATACACAAATTTATATATGAATATTATGTGTGCTTATATATTGCCAAGAGAAATTGTTTCATATTGCATACATCTAAGCCTGAAGTAATCTATTTATGAGCTCTGCAAGAGTTCACAAAGTTTTAATACTCCAATTATATATGTGTATATATGTACAAATACATACGTTAATTCTGTCCCAGTTATAAGTATACATGTACATACGTATGGAACAGAATATATGTGTGTTTACACATATACACCCTTATTACTCCCCTTCATTTGTATAATTTTAAGACATTTGTAAACTTTTTGTTATATTCTACTTTAATTACACAGGCTCAAAATTTGCCTTCGTAGGTTATGTAAGCCCAGAAGTGGATGAATCCAAATCAGATGACTAGGGTGGGAATGCAGATATCTTAGACATCTACAGGCATGCACAGGAGACACTCCCAAAGCACTTGGGCACATTGTGTGCCTTATGAGTATCTCTGACTCTCTAATTCACCAAAGGGAGGGTGGAGACTATTTTCAGACAGACCCAAATTGTGATTGATGAAAAACCTATCGAGGTAGCATGGCAAAAACAGATTGATAAATGAATGAATGAATGAGTGAGTGAATTAATTTATGGATAAATATATGTTAGTAAGTACTAAAATGGGACTGTCATGGTGGGAAGGCAAGAGACCTGATTTCAATTCTTGACTTGATCACTGATTAGCCATTTCATTGGGTAAGCCACTTGACCCATCTAGGCCTCATTTCCTCGGTCTGTAAAATAAAACTTTATAGTAAGTGATCTCTAAATCTAAAAAGGGCCCTTCTAATGCTAACAATCTATGAACTGAACTAAGAGGCAGGAGGGTTCAGTGAAACTTAGTCAAAGGATCTGGTTTCAAATTCTGGTTCTTTCACTCAACACCCAAAAGACCTCAGATAAGTCACTTAAAGTCTCCGCGTTTCCCTTCCTCATCTGTAAAGTGAGGGAAGTGAATTACAGGGCCTCTAAGATCACCTCTAGCTTTAAATCAATGATCCTGTCAGCCAATGAGCCTATGTTCTATGAAAATAGTTTAAGTATTGTGAGAGAGGCTTTGAAGACCTATGAAATTCATACACTCCTCATAGAGCAACCACTTTGATTTGCTAATGACCACTAATGATTACTTTAATCAAGAGAGACAATTGTCAGTGTCTGTTTCTAAGACTGAAAGGGCTTCATAGAAGAATTAGATGAGTTATTACCGTTGAAAGCAAAGAGTCTCTTTATTTGGAAATTTTAGGAGAAAGCGATATGGCTTAACCAGAGATATCTAAGGAAGTGGGGAGGGTTTGCAAGGAAAGGACAGTCCAAGGAACTCCTCACTGTGATAGACTTAGCTCTTCTCAGCAATACAATAATCTAAGACAATTCCAAAAGACTCATTATGGAAAATGCTATCCACATTCAGAGAAAGAATTATGGAGTCTGCATACTATTTTCTTTATTTTTTTTCTTTCTCATGGTTTTCCACTTTTGTTCGGATTCTTCTTTCACAATATGACTTGTGGAAATATGTTTAATATGATTGTGCATGTGTAGGATATATCAGATTTCTTGCTATCTTGGGGAGGGGGAGGGAGAAAAAATTTGGAACTCAAAATCTTATAAAAGTGAATGTTGAAAAAAAAACCCAAAATGACTGTGCCATAAATATTTGTACAAGAAGTGTCACTTGATAAAGTTACCTGGTTAAGATGTGTTTGATGTGATTAGGATACCTTTTTTATCCTTAGCTCCATTTCTGCATTGCAAAGTAGTACATTATTAACAATCTTTTTGTCTCTTGTTGTTGGAGTAATTGATATCCTGAGCTGCTCATTTACCTAGAACTTTGCCAATGTGGCACAATTTGTTGTTGTTATTGTTATTCATGGAACTGTGATTTTGTCCCTTTGGGAACTCCTAATAAGGAAACATGCTACTAACGTAGATTAAAATTTGTTCTTAAATTATAATGTTAGAGAGCTGCTCCAGGCATTGAAAGGTTAAGTGACTTACTTAGAATCATATATGTGCAAGAGATGAGGTTTGAAATGAGTCTTCCTGACTCTGAGGACTGCTTTTTTAACCATTATGACAAGCGCCTCCTCCTGTGTTACTATAATAGGGGAAAAAGCTTGATTTGATCACTATGCTGTGCTTTCATTTGGTTCTTCATTAAATAACAGCTGATTATCTATCTATCTATCTTGATCTAGGAGACACAAAGTCTTCACTCATAACAAGGTATGCTAGTTTCAATTGTCCAGGCAAATAACAAATACAGCACGTAGCAAAATGACTTTCACAGAGTAAAGGTTAAAAAAATTGTTGAATTAATGAATGAATCAAATATCAACTGATTCTCTACTATGCATAAGGCACTTTACTTGATAATGGAAGTAGGATTTGGTTAAATATCTTTTAGTATGTAAACTCAGAGTTTGAAATTCTCTAATTTTCCAATTAGATCTTTGAACAAGAAGCAAGAATACAGAATTTACAGAAGTTTCTGGGACATTTTTATATTAGGTGATTTAATTGCATTTCTAATGTAAGATTAACTATTCCTATCAGAAATAGTACATGTGGTTACATGAATCATAAAAACATATCATTACTACATATGCAGTTCTCTGCATATACATTTTTAGTGATTTTGAATTCAAATGTGGGTATGAAATAAGGAAATGTAGGTAGCTGTAACGACTGGATGTTTTTTGTCCCCAAAAGTTTAACTTAGTGAAACAATGACATTTTCCCTCATGAAAGGTGAAGAAAACTGAGGCTATATCTCCAACAGAATATAACACATCCAATTCCAGGAAATACACAGTTTAGGATTTTTTTTTTTAAACATTCTTCCTCTTTAGAGAAAGGGGATTTGATATACATTTCATTTTCCAAACACAGACTTGTTTGTTTGAAATTAAACCATGATAATCTTTATGTCATACAATTTCCATAGGGGTTTATTGATTGGATAAACATGGGTTCAGTTAAAAGGCAAATAAGAATTTTTACAATACTTTCTTTTTCTTGAAAGGTCACATTTTTATGGAAGTTGGAAAATAGCAAAGAGGGGAAAGATCATGTCAACACAATGTTTTGGGTCATATACAACACAATCTTCTGTTTCATTGAGATTTCAACACAGGAAATGGGTATATTGGGAACTGTCTCATTCACAGATTTTTCAGACTCAGATACAGTGGTTTCTTTGAGTGATGGCAAAGGAACACGCTGTAACCAGTGCTTTTATACCAGCCTCAATAATACACATTCCAAAGCCAAAGCCCTAACCACGTAACTGTTTGCATAGTCAATATTCTGTGGGAAAATAAGTGTCAATAGGTTCTACGTTACCAGCCTTGAATAGCATCTGATTTCTTAACTACTATTCTCATGAATCTCTGGACAGGAGAGGCATTTCCCTATTCCTTCACCCTTATTCCCACCCCAACCTCTAATTAGTAAACCAAAAATTATTACAACAATAATATAAAAAATACAAGAACACAATTCTACCTAGTCAACTGAGAAAGTTGCTTATAGACTTTTTGGTATTCAAATTGTTATATTATACAATCAAAAGATCAAAAAAAAATTATCCTTTCTAGTAAAGCCTCCAGTTTCATCCCAGAATCATTACGGGCAATCTTGTTACTTTGGGAGAATTTCATAATCAGAAATGACCTTGAACTAGGACTCTAAGCAGTCTCTAAATAGATTAGCAAAGCCAATCAGCATATGTTTACCCTAAAACAGTGGTTTCCATTTAGTGGTTTGTGAATACCTGGGGACTTCAGTGGTCCAAGGGATTTGAGCTAAAAATTCTTTAATGCTGACTTAACCACAATTTTTGAAAGATGACCAGGTTGGGTTTATACCAGAAATGCAGAGTTGGTTCGATATAAGGAATAATATAAATATAACTATAATAAATCATGATAATAATATCAATGGGGCAGGTAGGTAGCTCAGTGGATAGAGCTCTAGGCTGGAGAAGGAAATGGCAAACCACTCCAGTATCGTTTTGCCAAGAAAACCCCAAATGGGGTCACAAAGAGTTGGACACAAATGAAACAACTTAACAATGACAACAACATGTGCTACATAAGAAAATGATTAAAAATCATAAAGACTAAAAGCTATTCCAAATACATAAATGGTCAAAAGGTATGAATGTTAATTTTCAAAGGAAGAAATCCAAGCTATCAATAAGCATAAAAAATAGTCTAAAGCACTAATTAGAGAAATGCAAATTAAACAACTTTAAGAGTCTATCTCATACCATCAGACTGGCAAAGATGACAGTAGGTGAAAGTGAAAAATATTGGAAGGGTAGGGGAAAACAGGCAAACTTTGCTATTGGTGGTGCTATGAAGCACAAAATATAGACTGTGCAAACAGTTAGGTGGCTGGGGCATTTTAGCTTTGAAATGTGTGTTATTGAGGCTAGTATAAAAGCACTGGTTACAGCTTGTTTCTTCACCATCACTCAAAGAAACCACTGTATCTGAGTCTGAAAAATCTGTGAATGAGGCAGCTCCTAATATACCCGTTTCCTGTGTTGAAATCTCAATGAAACAGAAGATTGCATAGTATATGTTGACATGATCTTTCCCCTCTTTGCTGGAAAGCAATCTGCAACCATTCTTCCAAAGTTACTAAACTACGCATATCCTTTGATCCACCTATACCATTACTTGGTCTATATCTCCTCAAAGACATCACAGATGGAGCAAAAGGACCTATGTGTACAAAAATTTATCACAGCTTTTTTTTTTCATAATAGCCCCAAATTGGAAACTAAGGGGTGCCCTTCTATTGTTGTTGTTGAGTGATTTCAGTTGTGTCCAATGCTTCAGGACCTCATTTGGGGTTCTCTTGGCAAAGGCAGTGAAGTGGCTTGCTATTTCCTTCTCCAGCTCATTTCACAGATGAGGAAACCAAGCAGAATAGGTTAAGTGACTTGCCCAGGGTCACACAGCTAGTATCTGAGGCCAGCTTGAAACTCAGGAAGATGAGTCTTCCTGACTCCAGGTCCAGCACCCTATTCACTGCACCACCTAGCTTACCAGTGTCCTACTATTAGGGAATAGCTAAAAATTATGGCAGATTAATGTAATTGAATACTATTGTGACAAAGAAATGATGAAATGGACATTTTCAAAGGACAGTGGGAAGATCTATGAACTGATGCAGAGTTATGTAAGCAGAATTACAAGTACAAAAAACTTTCAAAAACTTTAAAACTCTGATCAATGTAATGATCACAAATTCAGAAGAGTAAGAAAAAAAATGCCACTCACCTCTTATCAGGGAAGTGATGAGCTTAAAACATGGTGGAAGACATACAGTTTTAGGGATAGCTATTATGGGAATTTGTTTGTTGCATGTTGATGATGAGGATTTTATTTTTCTTTGGTGACTCTTGTTCAATGGAGGGGGGTAGTGGGAGAGACAGATTATAAATGTATGTAAAATAAGTGATATTTTGATTAAATAGTTTGACATGATTGATCTGTAATGATTTCTGAATAGGACTAGAAAAGAGTATGCATATTATCAGTAGTACATGGTCCCTTTATAAAAAAATGATCATGCCATCACTATCAATATCATCATCATCCCTAACATTTGTATAGTATTTATTTTATTCCAGGAATCACACAAAGTGCTTTACAATTTTTATTGAATTTGATCCTCACAACAACTGTGGGAGATAGGTGCTTGTAGCCCCATTTTACAGATGAAGAAATTGAGACAAACATATTAAGTAACTTGCTTAGGTTCACTCAACTAGAAAATATATGAGGACAGATTTGAATCAGTTCTTCCTGTCTCCAGGCCCTGGGTTCTATCCACTGAACTACCATCTGCATAAAAACTTCACAAAAATGGGGGAAAGTAGAAATATTCATCCTTTATTTACCACAACAAAAGAGAAAGTATGTTCAACAAAGCATATGTTGACTTAGTTTTGAAAATCTCGTTAAGTTCAGGATTTATTTTTCTCTTCATCTTCTGCATCAGATGTGAATATAGAAGGTTAACTTTTTAAATTTTGCAAATACTTATCATGAGAACTTCATTATACAATGTCCAAATATCCAAAGTTATGTCTCTTGTTGCCCTTCTATATACACTCTGCCGGATCTTTTATTTTCCTCTCAAAGAAGAATCTCTTCTCTCTCCATTAAGCTGCAACATCCTTTTTATATTCTGTTTTCATTTATAGTGTCTGTCAAGATGGAGCTGAGTTAATTCCTATAGTAGTAGATGTCTCCCATTCATGTGTAAAAATTATAACAAGATTCCTTAAAAGGTATAACAGAAATAACCTTGTTTGACTTTATCATTATTATCAAGAAAAACATAAAACATGGAGATGTACACATGTGAAATATGTTTTCCACTGTTATGTAGGAAAACCAGCACAGATTCTGATGAGGCTCCCCAGGTCCTCCTCTTTGTGGATGTATTATACTAATTGTACTATGATCTAGAACATTTCAGAGCCTTCTAAATGAGATCCATAATCAGGGAATTTAGCCTAACTATTCACTCAGGTATTATCAAGTGAATAAAAATGTCTATTGTCCAGAATATTCTATGCAGTTGAATGCATAGATTCCTATAGAGCTAGTCTAGCAGTGAACATTCTTCTGTGCAAATGAAATCAATGTACTTAGGATAAGAAGGGAACTTGTCAATTGTTTTAAAAATCTTTTTTACCAAACATTTTTGATAAAAGTCTGATATCCAAGATTTATAGGGAATTCACATACACATATGTATGTATATATGTGCATATATATATATATATATACATACATACATAGGTATGTTTTAGTTGTTTAGTTTGAATGTTACTTAGTCATTTTCAGTTATGTCCAACTCTTCATGATCGCTTTTGGGGTTTTCTTGGCAAAGATACTGGAGTGCTTTGTCATTTATTTTTATGTTCATTTTATAGAGGAGGAAACTGAGGCAAACAAAGTTAAGTGACTTGCCCAGGGTCACACAGCTTGTAGGTGTCTGAAGCCAGATTTGAACTCAGGTCTTCCTGACTCCAGGCCTGGCACTTTGTCTACTGCACCACCTAACTACCCATATAAAATATATGTAATATGAAATAATTCCCCAATAGATTGCTTATATATGTTTGTGTATACAAATATATATGCATGTAATATATCTGTGTATCTAGTGAGAGAAACAATCAGGAAATCCATGATCAATTAATTTCCATCTAGCTTAGCTGATGAAATCATAGAAACTAGAGGTAACAGTTTTAACATTTTTGAATAGAATAGAAAGATGTTAGCCACTTATATGAAAAACTCCTTTCATCAAAAGTTAAAATTAGAGAACAGTTAGCAATTAGTTGGCCAAAGATTGATCAAACCCCTGATGGGCCTTTAATAAGTGAGATATATACTCTAAGGAGACAGGCAAGGGAGGAAAGAAGTCTGAGTTATGTGATCTCTGGCATCAGAGAAGAGAGTTCATATATGATAGAAGAACTCAGTCTTCCAGAAATAATTTTCCTTTCCTCTAAGAGATCAATTTCTCATTCTTCCCTTTCTCCCTCCCCACCCATTTCATGACAGCAACTTACAGTAGAACTATTGTCTAGTAGATTACACTGTGTAATGTATGTTAAACATAAATATTTTTGTGGTATTATTTGATACTAGCCATTATTCACCATGTTTTTTCTAAATTACAGTATTCACATACCTACATATACATATATAATACCATATTACTTATCCATCTATCTGTAGAACATATCTTGAACAGAAATTCCTATAGACCTAATCCCTCAGTATATGTGGGTATAATATTCTTTGTCAATCATAAAAACATAATTACTATGGGAAAACAATCATAAAAACATAATTACTATGGGGTACAGAGAGACAACAATATAGTAAATAGTGAGTTTAAGAATAAATCATTGAAAAAATTGACTATGCAAAAGATAATAACAACAATGAGAAAGTATATCAAAATTTTGGGGATGCAGAAAAAAACTGTCCTTAGAAGAAAAAAAATGTATCTCTGATAAGTTTTATTAACTCAATAGAAGATAAATGAACTGAGTATGTATTTAACACTAAATAATCAATGACAAATTTAAAAGCACAAATTATTTAAATTTAAAAGAGATAAAATTAAAAAGACTCCTGAAATAAACAGACTAACAGTTGATAAATCTTTAACTAACAACCCAAAAAAAAGAGGAAAATCAAGTTAACAAAATTAAAAATAAGCAAAGTAAACACATAATGGATAAGAAATTATATAAATTAACAGAACCACCTAATACAATTATATTCTAAAAACATCAAGAATTTTTAAAGATGTATTATTTTTAGTAAAAATATAAAAAACTCAAATTAAGAAAGAAGAAATAAAAATTTTAATAACCTAATCTTGGAGGTAGGAATTGAATATCATAAATGAAAAGCAGAAAAAGGAATCCAATTCTGATGGAATTCAAAGTAAATTCTATCAGATGTCTAAAGAGTAATTATTTATGCTAAACAATCCTCAATAATTGAGAAAGAAAGCTCCCTATCAAATTCTTTATTGGAAGAGTATAATCCCAAAATCTAAATTAAAGAAATTAGAAAGATATTAGAAAAAAATGTAACTATAGACCAATATCACCAATTAATATTGATGCAAATTTAACAACACACTTTTTGTACTAAGGATTCAAGGATGTTTCAATGTTAAGAAAGCAGCTAGCATCATTGATCAGGTGTTAAACACACACACACTTATGCCACATGATTATATCAATAGTTGCAACAAAACCATTTTTACAAAATTTACTACCCATTTATGCTAAAATTAAGAAAAGAATAGGCATGAAAAAGGTCTCTTTTAAAATGCTAAAAAATATGCATTGAAAACCAAAAGTTGGTATTATTTTCAAAGGAGAAATACTAGTATCTTTCCTAACAAAGTAGTGATGCCTCTTTTCCCTACTATCACTTGTCATAGTTCTAGAAATAAGTTGGGATGGAGGCTATATCCTAACTTTCCTACCTTCCCTCCCACCTCTGTCATAAGTTAGGCTAGTTTTTTTTTCCTTAAAAATTCTTGAAATTATTCTTTGGATTTGATTGGCTGTGGGAACTAAGACTTGGGCCATTGATACAGTTTCTTGATCATCTGGATACAAAACAACCAGTATATGAAGGCATGCATCTCCTGATCCATAAACCTGTAGCATGAATAATACTGAGAAGCTGTGCTCAACTGAATCAACATTTTATCTTGAGGAAAGATTGCTCCCTTCCTCTGAAATCCTTCCCCTACTATCGCTATGTAAATCTCCTTTTGGTAACTGTTAGATGGATTGTGAGTATTTTATTTAATACCAATTTCATTCTACAGTATACAGGTGACTAACCTCAGTCAGACCCAGTAAGACAAGAAAATTAAAAGCATAAAGGTTGGCAAAAGGAGATAAAATTATTTCTATTTGCAGACAATACGGTTGAAGTCTGTATTTCTCTGACCAGGGGCATTCTTATAGAGTCTCATCTCGAGGTTTGGGATATTAAGTGGGAACAGACCATTTCACTCATAGATTACTAGCAATAATCATTTTGAAAAAAACATCTTTATTGCAAAGAAGAGTGAAAGTGGCAAAAGAAGTGAAAATATATGAAAATATAATGGAGAAAATACAGAATTAACACTCATAACTGAATGTAAATGGAATGACCTCATCCATAAAATGAAAGAAAGTGACAAAATGGATTAGAAAGCAGAATCCAATAATATGCTGTTCACAAAAAACAAGCTTGAAACCTATTAGATTTACACAGAGTTAAAATAAGAGTTTGGAATAGAATTTATTATGCCTCATGTAACTCCAAAAGGTAGAGGAAAGGATCATGATTTCAAAGGTAAGATTAGAAATAGGTATGATTATTTCCAGTGGAATATCTCTTTGTATAATTTCCTCATGGTTTTTGGTATTGCTATGCAAAAATGCTAGTGATTTTTATGTATATACTTTTCTCTCCTGATACTTTACTGAAGCTATCAAATTAGGCAATATTTGTAAAGCACTTAGCATAGTGCCTAGCATGTAGTAGGCATTATATATATAGGCAACTAGGGTTAAGTGACTTGCCCAGGGTCACACAGCTACTAAGTGTCAAGTATTTGGTCTGAAACTGGATATGAACTCAGGTCCTCCTGACTTCAGGGCTGGTGCTCTATCCACTGCATCACCTAGCTGTCCCATAGTGGGCACTATATTAATGCTTATTCTAGTAATCTATGAGTGAAGTGGGCAGCTCTTCTCAGCAACACAGCAATCCAAGATTAGTACAAGAGACTCACGAAGGAAAAAACTATCCACATCCAGATGAAGAACTGTTGAACTCTGACTGCAGATTGAAGCATACTTTTTTCCACTTGCTTTATTATTTTTTGTGTTTTTTTCCTTTTGATCTGTTTCTTCTTTTGCAACTTTCCATAATATGGAAATATGTTTTGCATGATAGCACATGTATTATCTATATCAAATTGCCTACTACTTTAGGAAAAGGGGAAAGCAGGAAGGGAGAAAATTTTGGAACTCAAAATCTTATAAAAATTAATGCTAAAAAATTGTCTTGACATGTAGTTGGGAAAATAATAAAATAGAATTAAAAATAAAATTTAAAAAGAAGAAAAAAAGAGTCTCAAAACTACATGGTCAAATTTTTTCTTAGAGATCAAGTCACCCTTCAGACTGTAGTGATTCCCAAAGAAAATTAAGTAGAACTTTAAAGAAACATAAAACTCTCAGAAATGGTGGGTTCTCACTAGTACATGTTAAATTCTTTAATACTTCAAGTATTTGGTCATGTGGGTGCTCCTTCCATATGGCAGATTGCAGCTTTTCTCTGTTCTCCTCCCTCTTTGAGGGTGCCTGTGGCCAAAACCAACCTAGGGATGAGATTTTCAGAACTTAACTTGCCTGATTATCAGACAACTGACATGCAGTCACAGTTCCATACGTAATCCCTTCTAGCTTGGTAAAATCTGCCAAGGTTTCTTTTGCTTCTGTTTTCTATTGCAAGTAGCTCATTATCAGATAAGAATGAACTTTAAAGCTTATTAAAAGCTTCTAAGTTTTAATATCTTAAAGTTGCACTAAGATTTTTGGGATATCATATTGAAGAAAAGTTACTAACATGAAATCGAAGGTCAAAATTTGTGGAGAAATAGTAAGAAAGAGTACTGGTTGAGATCAAGTTCTGGTTTAGGACTACATAGTGAAAGAATTGGTGAATGGGGTTACTGAGCCTTCAGGGATAATCTCTGAAAAAATAGTGGAAAACTGGTGAGGCACCCATTGAAGATGGGCAAGGATTTTAGTGTTGTTTTGAATTTTGGAAAGGGTGAGGCATACTCCTGAAGCCATATTCTGAGTGGTAAGCTTGTTTTTTATTCCAAAGAAATTTCTAGAACATATTTTTAAAGGAATGACTTCTACTGTGAAAAGGCAGCAGTGATCAGTAAGGCCCAGTATGGGTTCACAAAGAAAGGGCAATGCAAAATCAATTCATTTTGTTTTTGAGAGGGTTACTAAACTGGAAAGGCAGTGTGGTGTAGAGTATAAACTCACCAAGACCCACGTTCAAATCTTATATCTGAGTTAAGTGACCATCAATAAGTCACTTAACCTCTTAGTGCCCCCAGAAAACTCTATAAGACTTTAAGTTCTGGCAGAGTTGCCTGTTTGCATTGGTAGAGAGAATTTCCATCCTGGGAGTTCCCTACACCCTACACAGAATCATAGACTCTGGTAGAAAAACAATAATAACAAAACTGGCACATGAGGGGAATAAGAAAACCACCTTATACTTGGACTCCACCACGGCATTTGACAAAGTTTCTCATGATACGTTTATCAAGGTAATATAGTTATTATAGTAATACACAGACAAGATGGAGAGATGTTCTTTGGATAACAAAATAGGTGAATTTAAATTTGGGTTAATGTGAGACCACAATGGTGCTTCTAACCAGTAGGTAGGTTTCCTTTACAGCCATACAAGGCTCCATCCTCACTCTATTCTGAAAACATTTGTCGCAGTGATGTGGGTGAAAGCATTGATGGCAATTTTTTTAAATTTATCAGTTACACAAAACTAGATGATAGAATAAGAAACCCAAAACAATAATATTGTAACTTGCATTTATGTAGTCCTTTGAGGTTTGCTATAAACATGGTATAGTCCATTGAAATTTCTGCTTCATTCAGAGTGCTAGGTTGTAAAAATATTGATTAAACTTTAGTCTTTCCTATAAAGTTTATGAAACTTAAATGGTACCTAACATAGTCTTGAGTGCAGGATAGAAGTACAATAAATGCACCTTAATAATTGATATAGATAATTATAGAGTCTCTATTGAGGTATTAATATCTCTATCCTAAATAAGCATAACTCAAAGTATTAAAATATAGTTCAATACCCCAAACGTTTATTAAATGACTACTTTGTACAAAACATTGTATTAGATGCTGGGAGATATTCAATATTCAAATACATATGTTATGTCATGTATTGGCTGCTCCCTCCCATGAGACAGATGGCAATTCATTCATGGTTTCCCGTCCTGCGTGACTCCTCTATTTCACACTAAAGACTCCACAAAGGGGTCCACCAGATAATGGAGGAGCCTAACTCATCTTGTTTATTTATATCACAGGCATACCCATGAAGTACACAGGCAATCCATTATTTAACCCTTGCTCTCACCCCATGACCAACCCATTTTTTTTCTTTTTAATTACACATTTGTATAATAGGTGTACAAATATATGCCTCTTCAGTTGTCTTCTAGTCCCTGGATTAAAAAACGTGTCTGACCAGAGGCTCCCTTGGTCCCTGTGACTGAAAGGTGGATATAATGGGGGACAGGAGAGGAGCTATATCTGAGATGATCAGCACTTGAGTCAAAATCTGCCTACTTTGTGGGTTATAAGGAGGCAGGGGAAACAGTTTCCAGTTTCCTTCAAAGTAGTCTCTTTTTAAGGACATGGCCAATGCCAGTTTTCTCTTGGGCGTCTAGTGAGGTGAGGGAATGGGATATCTCTCTACTTCCTCTCCACAGCAACAAACATAGCAGCATGTACGATTCTAACAAACCTTGGAGAGAAGATACAAAACTTATTTTTTTTTTTTGCCAACTTTCCTCTCCTCTAAGTGTTTAAGATTTAAATGTTTACTTTTACTTTTTTTTAAATAATAGAAAGGGTGGGGCTGCTAAGAAAGAAGAGAATGTGGAGCCTTAGGGACTGGGAAAAAATCTTTCTATAGCATCTAGCCACAGTAAAAATCTTCTCTACAGGAGAATACGCTCTTGACTTTGGGATTCTGGAATATCTTCTGACTTTGCCCTCAATGATCTTGAGATGGATCTTACGATGAGAAAAATTCTACCTCTTTTCTTACAAGATTTTTCCTTGGTGAAATAATCTTGAGGTATGTGTGTGTGTGTGTGTACATGTGTGTGTGTGTGTGTGTGTTTTTCATCACATTACTTCTGATTATTTTTGTCACTATAATTTCCACATGATTATCATTTGCTTCACTCATCTCTGATTTGAAGCATTATATGAGCTATATGCAACATATTCATCAGCAAAATGTATTGTATATCAAAGAGCATCCTGAAAAAGATATTCTTTTGGAATATAATTAACAGCATAGAAAAGCCTCGTATCTTCCATTTGAATCCAAAAAGATTATTTCACTCAGATTGAAATAACTCTAAATTTTCTCTCTACATGTCTTCTATTTCCATCTTCAAAACCATTACTTTAATCTCAACCATGGAAGAAAATTTAAGCTTGTAAGTCTCTTTCTCATTTTTCTTTAAAAAGTCATACATTTCAATGAAAATAATTTCTATTAACTAATATTTTCTATCTTTGAAGGAAAACATTCTAAACTAAAATAAAATATAAAATGAAGACATGAAAATAAAATAAAATAAATTTCATAAAATGCTTTTATTGATTTTAATTAAAATTAATATTTGTGAAAAATTATAGCCATAATCCTGGATTTGGCTTCTACACATTTTAGGTTATATCACTTCATATGTACTCACAGTTACTTTCCCAGTACGGTTGTCTTCCTCTCTTTGGGCTAGTGCTTTCAAAAAATTGTCTTTCAGCTCTTTGCCAGCACTAGAGAGTGTCCTATAAAAAACAAATAAACAGGAGCTTTGTTATAGCATACTTCATAATAAACAGGCCTAAGGTGAGGGCAATGGTGAGAGATGTCAGTAATTACTGTGCACTTTCTTATGTAAAGGTAAAATCTATTTTCCAAGAGAACAACAAAAATTAATGGACTTGGTCATCAATTTTAGACTCACAGGTAATAGGATCAGTCTCTGCCATCCCGTCTTGCCCCCTGCTAGTCAAAAAATAAAAATAAAATTTTCTTAGAAGGCAAGTGCTAGCCTTGCTAGTAAATTAATTGTACTTGGACCTTTGTGCCTTGGTTTTCCTTTATTGCAGATTTTTATAGTGACAGTACAGATTTCTACAATTATGAAAAAATTCAACAACAAACCCCAATTTTTTTCTTTGAAGTTTGGATTCAGTCAAAGGGCCCCACTTGAGGACTTAGAGGGCTACATTTGGCCTCAAGGCTGCAGGTTCTCCACCCCTGCACTAGAAGTTCTTTGAGGGTAAAGGTTATATTTTGCTTTTCTTTGTATCCTTAGCACCTAGCACCAAGCTGGACCCATAGTAGGCACTTAACAAATGCTTATTGACTGACTGACTATGGAGCTGTGAATTGGGCTGCTCATTCCAGAAAGCAGCTTGTTAGGGGCAACTAGGTGGTGCAGTGGATAGAGCACTGGCCATGCATTCAGGAGGATCTGAGTTCAAATTTGGCCTCAGACACATAACACTTACTAGCTATATGACCCTGGGCAAGTCACTTAACTGTATTGCCTAGCCAAAAAAAAAAAACAAAAACAAAACAAAGTTACTAATCTGTTCATACCTAATAATGAAAACACTGAATCATAATAGCTGCTATCATAGTACTTTAAGGTTTACAAAATGCTTCACATTTGGTACTCAATAAGAACCTTGTGAGGTGGGAGACATTATTATTTCCATTTTATTGAGAGGGGACCTATTCAAGATATTCCAGAAGGTTAAACACATTGTGGACCACCCCACCCCCACCACTGGCCAATTATAATCTTCAAGTTTTGGGAAACTTGAGAGAGTGACTGGGGCAGTTTTCTTCTTTTTGATCCATGAGGCAATTTTCAAAGCTACTACTGCCCCAGTAATCTCCCTTCCTTTTGCAAAGGCTAGATTCAGGAATCACATCATGCAGGGAATTCAGAATCCCTCTTCTCCTCAAAAAGGTCAGGATTTAGGAAACAGAATTTAAACATATGTCTTTCTGCTGAAAGATGTCGTTGTCAATGTGGGGTGAAAGCAAAAGGTCAAAAGAGAGAAATCCCTTCCTTTGCCCCTCTGTAGTGCTCGCTGAAGTACAAGGTGAAAAGGTAGAGAAAAAGTTCTTTCCTATGAGATGAATTTCTTTTCAACTCTTGCTACCATTTTGAAACTTTCACTGAGGTTGCTCCTGCCATGGGGCAAATTCATCACCTCTATCAATCCTCAGCCTAGTTTTCTGATTCTTTCATGGGGGAATTGTCACTCAAAATTTGAAAGTTCTATGATATAGATCCTACAAACAGTGTCTCTCAATATCTAAAAATCCTATGATTCCATCAAGTAGATAGCAGGCTCAATTGACTAAAGATCCCTAATCAAATTCCCTGGAAAACAGCAGGAAACTTTCTTCTTTTTTTTCCCCATAGAATAAAGTTACTTATTTGAGATTGAGCAAATATAAGATACTCAGAACACATTTAGTTTCCCAATATGCATATTAAGAAAGGGAAGCTTATCTACATAGAGAGTAATGTCAGGAATTTCCAAAATGATTTTCACCATCTTTCCCTATGTCCAACTTTGCATTGAAGTCATACAAGTATCAAAGTAAATGCTCAAAAGACTGCTTCAAGATGGGGAAATGAAAGGGAGCAGAATAATCAAGCTCTCCCAAAATTATTCTGTCAAATATGAAAAAAAAATACTAGACTAAATAATGGTTAAGAAACCCAAGGAGAAATTATTCTAGATGAATTTTTCAAGTTCAGACCAGGTCCTGACAAGGAGATAGTCAGAAACCTGTGGTACTAGGGAAGGAGTCCATCAAAAAAGTCAAACACAGGAGTACCACGTATGGAAGAATTCTAACACAGAAACCATTAGAAAATCTAGCCTTTCTCTCTGGAGCTTGCAACTATGTCCCTCTGACCCAAGAATCTGGGTCAAGAGACTATATAACTTGGACTGGGAGAGCAATGATCTGGCCATGGCCAGAATCAGACTACAGTTTGGTAGTCTGAGCTACTGCAAGGGTCCTTTGTAGAACAAGGAACACAATACCTGGAATAAACAGTGGAAGAACTCAAGACCATACAGATATATCAGTACCAAACAAGACCGCCACAATTCCCTGCAAAAATGCACAGAACCTGATGCTGGCACAAAGTTCAAATTCAAGAAGTAAGGCTGGGTAAATGAAACAAAGAAATAACAGCCCTATTGGTAAAGAAATATTATAGATCTAGGGATGCCCCAGACACAAACTTTGAAGACAAGAATTGCTCTATAGTACCTAAAAGCAAAGTTTCAAACAAAAACATAGCCTTGCCACAGGTTTTATTAGAACTACTAGAATAAATGAAGCAGTTTAAAAAAATCATAGTTTAAGTGAAATTAGAGTTCTAGAGGAGAGAAGTGGAAGGAGAGTAAATAGTTTGGTAATGGAAGTACAAAATACAAAGTACAAAGTACAAAAGTAAAAGACTCTCCAAATGGAAGGGACTCTGAGATAATGAGAAATGCTAGAACAAAAGACAGGAAGGGAAAAAAGAGAGTGTAAGGCGTCTCCTATCCAAAACAATTGACTTAAAAATAAAGGAGAGATCACTTAGCACACCCTGAAGAAATGACCATCAAAATTCTAAATGGCATATTTCAAGAATTCATGAATGAAAACTGTCCACATCTATTAGAACCAGAGGGCAAGTGAAACTAGAAAGAATCCCCAGCCACCTCTTTGATAGAGAAAGTAAAATTTTAGTTGTTTAGTTAGTTTACTCAAAGGAAACCAGGGGGCAGATGATAAGGGAATGAATTCCAGACATGGAGGATAGCCAGTGAAAATGCCCTGAATTGGCAGATGGAATATCCTATTCCAGGAATAGTGAAGAGGTCAGTGTCACTGGATCAAAGAGTGCTTAGGTTGGGATCGTATGGAGAGGTGTAAGAAGATTTGAAAGGTAGGGAGGGACCAGGGTATGAAGGACTTTGAACATAAGACAAGGTAATAGGGAGGCAATGGAGTTTATTGAGTAGAGGGTTGACATGGTCAGACCTGAGCTTTAGGAAGATCACATTTGACAGTCAAGTGGATGGAGTAGAGTTGGGAAAAACTTGTGGCAAGTAGATCCTCCAGTATGCTAGTGCAACATTCCAGGAGTGAGGGCCTATACTAGGGTAGTTGTGGTGTCAGAGGAGAGAAGGGATTGTGTTTGAGAGCCATTATGAAGGTGAAATAAGTTGGCCTTGGCAACAAATGGTATGTGGAGGGGTGAGAAAGAATGAGGAATTAAGGGTAATATCTAAGCTGTGAACCTTGGTTCACAGAGAGGATGAGGATGGTGGTATCCCCCATAGTAATAATGAAGTTTAGAAAGGAAAGTGTTTTGAGGTTAGATTACGAGTTCTGATTTGGAGTTTAAGATATTTATAGGACATCCAGTTCAAGATATCTAATAAGCAGTTGAAGATATAAGACTGGAGGTCAGCAGAGAGGTTCTAGATAAATAGATTTGAGGATCATACATGTAGAGTTGATAATTGAATCCATGGAAACTGATGAGATCACCAAGTGAAAATACCACAAAGGGAGAAGAGAAGAGGGCCCAAGACAGAACCCTATGGGAAACCTATGGTTAGTGATTGTGGCATGAATGAAGATCCAGCAAAGGAGACTGAGAAGTAGTGGTCAACTAGGTAGGAAGAGAACCAGGAGAGAGTAGCATCACAAGAACCTAGAGAAAAGAAAGTATTGGGGTGGAGGCAAGATGGCAGAGTAAAAACAGTGACTTGCTTGAGATCTCCCCCCAAACCCCTTCAAATACCTGTAAAAATGGCTCTAAACAAATTCTAAAGCAGCAGAACCCACAAAAAGACAGAGTGAAACAAAGTTCTAGCCCAAGACAACCTGGAGGGTTGATCAGAAAGGTATATCATGCTGGGCTGGGAGAAGAATACTGTTTGGTGTGGGTGCTCAGGCAAAACAGGCCTCAGCAAACTTGGAGCAGGCCTCACAGGACTGAATCATGGGCAGCTGTGGTGGTTTACAGACTTCTCAACCCATGAGCACCAAAGACAACTTAGAAGGTCAGTAGAAAAAGTCTGTATCTGCAGTGAGAGAGAAGCTCGGTCCCAGCCCCAGTCCCTGTGTGTGACCAGGGGTGGTGCCTGCTTCCTGAGCTTCTGGCCCACAGACTGAGGGGGAATCCAGTGGCTGATCAAAGAGGGGTTGCAGGGATCTGTTTGCTGGTGCAGGATTCTCTTGCTTTGCCTGCGCTTGGATCTGGGTCACAGTTCTGGGTGGCGGTCCTGGGGCAAGGAGGAGTGCTGGAGTGGTGGAGCTTGTAGTGGCAGTGGAGAGGAAATCCTCCTCAGTTCCAAGGCAGAAAAGAGTGCTTGTGGTCACTCACAGACCAGAGCACAGGCCAGGAAAGGAGTAAACACCTTGTCTTTGATCATACCACCTTGGAAGAACTGAAAATTTACAGGTCCCTAGAAGTATCTCTGAAAACAACTGCACAAAACCCCCAAAGTTTGAGACAGTACATCCTTCACACTGGAAGCAGACCCCTACCTTAACAAAGAGTTTATAACTCAAGTAATTGGCTAGGATCATGAGCAAGTAGCACAAAAAGAGTCAGACCATAGAATCTTACTTTGGTGACAAAGAAGATCAAAACATACAACCAGAAGAAGACAACAAAGTCAAAGCTCCTACATCCAAAGCCTCCAACAAAAATATGAATTGGTCTCAGACCATGGAAGAGCTCAAAAAGGATTCTGAAAAGCAATTAAGAGAAGTAGAGGAAAAATTGGGAAAAGAAAAGAGAGTGATGCAAGAAAATCAAGAAACACAATTCAATAGCTTGCTAAAGGGGACCCAAAAAAATACTGAAAAAAATAACACCTTAAAAAATAGCCTAACCCAAATGGCACAAGAGGTCCAAAAAGCCAATGATGAGAAGAATGCCCTAAAAAGGAAAATTGACCAAATGGAAAAGGAAGTCCAAAAGCTTACTGAAGAAAATACTTCCTTAAAAATTAGAATGGAGCAATTGGAAGCTAGTGACTTTATGAGAAATCAAGACATTGTAAAACAAATCCAAAAGAATGAAAAAAACAGAAAACAATGTGAAATATCTCATTGGAAAAATAACTGACCTGGAAAATAGATCCAGGAGAGAGAATTTGAAAATTATTGGACTATCTGAAAGTCATCATAAAAAAAAAGAGCCTAGACATCATCTTTCAAGAAATGATCAAGGAAAACTGCCCTGATATTTTAGAACCAGAGAGCAAAATAGAAATTGAAAGAATCCACCGATCTCCTCCTGATAGAGATCCCCAAAGGAAAACTCCTGGGAATATTGTAGCCAAATTCCAGAGTTCCCAGGTCAAGGAGAAAATATTACAAGCAGTCAGAGAGAAACAATTCAAGTATTGTGGAAACACAATCAGGATAACACAAAATTTAGCTGCTTCTACATTAAGGGACCGCAGGGCATGGAATATAATATTCCGCAGAGCAAAGGAGATAGGATTACAACCAAGAATCACCTACCCAGCAAAACTGAGTATAATCCTTCAGGGGAAAAATGGATATTGAGTAAAATAGGGGACTTTCAAGCATTCTTGATGAAAAGACCAGAGCTGAATAGAAAATTTGACTTTTAGATACAAGACTCAAGTGAAACATGAAGAGGTAAACAGGAAAGAGAAATCATAAGAGACATTAAGGTTAAACTGTTTATATTCTGCATGGAAAAATGATATTTCTAACTCATGAGTCCTTTGTCAGTATTAGAGTAGATGGAGGTAAAAAAATTATATGTATGTATGTATGTATGTATATAGATAGATAGATAGATAGATAGATAGATAGATAGATAGATAGATAGATAGACAGATGTAGATAGAGGGCACAGGGTTAGTTGAAGATGAAGGGGTGATATCTGGGGAATAAAATTTAGGGGTGAGAGAGGATTATACTGGGAGAAGGAGAAAGGGAGAGGTAGAATGGGGTGAATTATCTCACATAAAACAGACAAGAAAAGGCTTTTACAGTGGAGGGGAAATGGGGGAAGGTGAGAGGGAATGAGTGAATCTTATTCTCATCAGATTTGGCTTGAGGAGGGATTAACATACAAACTCAATTGGGTATGGAAATCTATCTTACCCTACAGGAAAATAGGAGGGAAGGGGACAAGAGAGCAGGAGGATGATAGAGGGGAAGGCAGATTGGGGGAGGTGGTAATCAGAAGCAAACACTTCTAAGGAGGGACAGGATCAAAAGAGAGAATAGAATAAATGGGGGATGGGATAGGATTAAAGAAAATATACTTAATTTTTCACAACATGACTACTATGGAAGTATTTTGCATGATTACACATGTACAACCTGTATCGAGTTGCTTGCCTTCTCAATGAGGGTGGGTGGGGAGGGGGGAAGGGAGAAAATTTGGAACCCAATATTTTAAAAACAAAAGTTAAAAAAATTGTTTTCACATGCAACTGGGAAATAAGATATACAGGAAATGGGGTATAGAAATCTATCCTGTCCTACAGGAAAATTGAAGGGGAAGTGGATAAGAGAAGTGGGGGAGAGATAGAAGGGAGGGCCAATTGGGGGAAGGGGCATTCAGAATGCATGCCATCTTAGGGTGGGGGGAGGGATGACTGGGGAGAAAATTTGGAACTCAAAATCTTGTGGAAGTGAATGTTGAAAAATATTAGCAAATAGATTACAGCAACTTATCACAAGAATAATACACTATGACCAGGTAGGATTTATACCAGGAATGCAGGGCTAGTTCAATATTAGGAAAACTATCAGCATAATTCATCATATCAAAACCAAAACTAACAGAAACCACATGATCATCTCAATAGATGCAGAAAAAGCTTTTGACAAAATACAACACCCATTCCTATTAAAAACACCAGAGAGCATACATATAAATGGAGTCTTCCTTAAAATAATAAATAGCATCTATCTAAAACCTTCAGCAAACATAATATGTAATGGGGACAAGCTAGAAGCATTTCCAATAAGATCTAGGGTGAAACAAGGATGTCCATTATCACCACTGTTATTCAATATTGTACTGGAAACATTAGCTTTAGCAACAAGAGAAGAAAAAAAAATTGAAGATATTAGAATAGGCAAAGAAGAAACAAAGCTATCACTCTTTGCAGATGACATGATGATATACTTAGAGAATCCTAGAGAATCAAGTAAAAAAACTACTTGAAATAATAAACAACTTTAGCAAAGTTGCAGGCTATAAAATAAAACCCACATAAATCATCGGCATTTCTATATATTACCAACAAAGCCCAACAGCAAGAGATAGAAAGAGAAATTCCATTTAAACTTACTGTAGACATTATAAAATATTTAGGAGTCTACCTCCCAAAACAAACCCAAGAACTCTATGAATACAATTACAAAACACTTTTCACGCAAATAAAGTCAGATCTAAATAATTAGAAAAACATCAGTTGCTCATGGGTAGGCTGAGCTAATACAATAAAATGACAATTCTACCTAACCTAATTTACTTATTCAGTGTCATACCAATTAAACTACCAAAAATTATTTTATAGAGTTAGAAAAAATAATAACAAGATTCATTTGGAAGAGCAAAAGGTCCAGAATATCAAGGGAACTAATGAAAAGAAATGCAGGGGAAAGTGACCTAGCCATTCCAGATTTTAAACTGTATTATAAAGCAGCAATCATCAAAACTGCTGGGAACTGACTAAGAAATAGAGTGGTGGATCAGTGGAATAGGTTAAATATGCAAGACACAGTAGAAAAGGACGAGAGTAATCTATTATTTGATAAACCCAAAGACTCCAGCTTCTGGGATAAGAATCTACTCTTTGAAAAAAAAAAAACTGCTGGGAAAACTGAAAAAGAATATGGCAGAAACTAGGCATAGACCAAAATCTCACACCATATACCAAAATAAAGTCAAAATGGGTTTATGATTTAGATGTAAAGGCTGATACTATAAGCGAACTGGAAGAGCAAGGAATAGTTTACCTGGGAGATCTATGGAGAACAGAAGAATTCATGACCAAACGGGGGATAGAGAACATTATGAAAAGCAAAATAGATCATTTTGATTACATTAAATTGAAAAGTTTTTGCACAAACAAAGCCAATGCAACTAGGATTAGAAGGAAGGTAGAAAATTGGGAAAGGATTTTTACGCCCAGTCTCTCTGACAAGGGCCTCATTTCTAAACATATAGAGAGAATTAAGTCAAATTTATAAAAATACAAGCAATTCCCCAATTGATAAATGGTCAAAGGATATGAACAGACAGTTCTCAGATGAAGAAATTACAGCCATCTATAGTCATATGAAAAAATGCTCTAAATTACTACTGATTAGAGAAATGCAAATCAAAACATCTCTGAGGTACCATATCACACCTATCAGATTGGCCAACATGACAAAACAGGAAAGTGATAAATGTTGGAGAAGATGTGGGAAAATTGGAACACTAATGCATTGTTGGTGGAGTTGCGAAATGATCCAACCATTTTGGAGAGCAATTTGGAACTATGCCTAAAGGGCTATAAAAATGTGCATACCCTTTGACCCAGCAATAGCACTTCTAGGGATATATCCCAAAGAGATCATACAATTGGGAAAAGGACCCATGTGTACAAAAATATTCATAGCAGCTCTTTTTGTGGTGGCAAAGAATTGGAAATTGAGAGGATGCTCATCAGTTGGGGAATGGCTGAGCAAGTTGTGGTATATGAATGTAATGGAATACTATTCTGCTATAAGAAATGATGAACAGGCTGACTTCAGAAAAACCTGGAAAGACTTGTATGGTCTGATGTTGAGTGAAGTGAGCAGAACTAAGAGAACGTTGTACACAATAACAGCCACGTTGTGTGATGACTAATATCGATAAACTTGACCCTTCCTGGCAATACAAGGATCTAAGACATCTCCAGAGGCCTTGTAATGGAAAATGCTACCCACATCCAAAGAAAGAACTACGGAAGTTGAATTGCTATTTTTTTCTCTTCTGTTGAGTTTTGTTTCCTCTTTCTGATGGTTCCTCCTATTGGTTTTAATTTTTACTTACAACATCATTAATGTGAAAATGTTTAATATGAATGTAAATGTATAGCCTATATCAGAATGTCTGCCATCTTGGGGAGGGTGGTGGGGAAGAAGGGGGAGAAAAAATTTTAAACTCAAAAGCATATGGAAGTGATTATTGATAAATCAAAATAAATTAATAAAAAAACACTTGAGAAAAAAGAGAAAAAAAGGAAGTGAGTGTTGAAAACTAAAAACAAATAAATAAAATTTTTTTTAAAAGAAAAGAAAGTATTAAGAAGAGAGTGAGCTACAATATTAAAAGCTACTTTTTTTTCATTACAAAACCATCAACACCTCTGGGGGGAAAAAACCTGCTACTGTTAGGATCACAGGGGGAAAAAGGAGAGAAGAAATGTGAACATTCACAACAGCCAGTTGTTTCTTTATATTTTTCATTTTAAGAGAAAACCTAATGGGAGCTCTAAAAACTAGATTGTTCTATGTCAATCAAACCCCATATTGCTTAGGGGAATAGAGAAAAACTGTACTTATCTTCTTTCAGAGACAGGGAGGGAATAGGAAGGGAGGAGTAATACTTGACATGTGGTCCCAGTTCATTCTTGAGGAGAGTGAGAGAGGCCATTCTCACACTTCAAAATGACAGTTGCCTAGATGACAAATAAATGTTCATCTTGTCTGAGTGAAAATTAGACTCCTATACTTGGATAATCAATGTGTTTTTCCTTTATTCTGGGAAATAGTAGAGAGTATTCTTTCCCGAAATGGACTTGATATGCTCACAGATTTATGGCAGTTACATATGGCCACATCTTTATAATCAAAATTATGTGGAGGACAGAGGCAAGCAGCTACAAGTTATTGGTGTAATTACCCCCAACACCCTACAGGAATTCTCCTGTGTGTTCTATGACTATGTGCAGTGACTCTGGATTCGATCTGAAACTGGAGAAGCTTTTCAAAACTTGAAAAATTGAGACAGAAAGTCTTGATTCTTAGATATCACTCTTTTTTTTCTACTTTAGATGAACCTTGTGTTGGATTCTATTTCATTCACACCACTACTCTGCCACTTTTCTTTTGTAGTGTTTGGGAGAAAAAAGACAAGGGTTGCTTATGTTTGTTGTATTGTCCTTGCCTTCACACTCTCCTTCTCCACCTTTGCTTTCACTCTCCTCCTCTCCCATCATGTTGCCAGGTCATTCATCATTTTCTGTGTCTCTTGGTAGAGGTTTATTCAATCTTAACTTGTGTATTTGTATAGAAAAGACAATGCTCTTTTTAAATTACATTGGTATACCTCAGTCCTTATTTGGATTGGACCAAACAACTTTATTCATTTTAGTATGGTTTCTTATGTTTCATTTACTTGCTTATTTTAAAATGCTTTATACTATGAAATTATCATCATCATTGTCATCACCATCATCTCTGTCTCTGTCTCTGTCTCTCTCTGTCTCTGTCTCTCACTCTCTTCCCTTCCCTTCCCTAAGGGTACTCCATTAGAGTCCTCCTGCCATGATGGCATTGAACTGATAACAACCGTTCTTTGTGTCTGGCCATGCAACTAGTTCTGAATCTATTTGATTTTATTATTATGCAATCCATCTCCACATCTTCTCCACAAGAATGTAATGAGATACTTTATTATAAGTTTTCCTAAAAGTAGGCAAACTATATCAACAGCATTCACCCTCATCTACTAGCTTAGCAATTCTGTCAAAAAGAAAATGAAACAAATTGCTTGCTCTTTCTAATCACTGTTTCCTTTTCTATGTGGGCAACAACCATCTCTTTTTTGATACCTTCTAGAATTTTATCAGGAATTTAAGTTAGGATCATTTGTCAATGGATTGCACATTATGATTCTGTTCTCTTTCTTTTTCAAAAAAAAAGAACTGGGACATTTTCCTCCTACAATTTTGTGGTCTTGCCCTGATTTTCCACAGTCATTCAAATATCATGGATAATGGTTCAGCAATCATATCTACCAGTTCTTTCAGGTTATTAGAATTTATTGAAGGTAATTCCATATTCTCTTATTTTCTCTTATCTTCTCTCTTACGAGTTACCATTGTTTGATCCAAACGGGCTGGGTGGTTAGAACCAGGCTTCCCCATTGGTCACTTTTGATAAATACCATTTTTCTTTCTTAATGTAATTTGTGTCTTCAGAATTTCAATGTTAAGCATCTCTCCTTCCTCTTGGGGGTGACTTTTCTTGAAGCAATTAGTCCATGGAATCTTCCTTCTCTATTTTCTGAACCTTTTGAAATCAACTTTGCTTAAATTTATGGCACATTGGGGCAGCTAGATGGCACAGTGGATAGAGCACCAGCCCTGGAGTCAGGAAGACCTGATTTCAAATCTGGCCTCAGACACTTACTAGCTGTGTGACCCTGGGCAAGTCACTTAACCCGAATTGCCCCCAAAAAGAAAAGAATGTTAAATTTATGGAACATGTTATCATCTCTTCTTCTATATCACAGATTTTCGGAGTATGTAATCACTTTCCCATTGGGATCTGGACCACTCCCTCCAAAATATTATTTCAAAATTTTAGACACTCAAATTTTAAACTTCAGAACATTACACAGATGTATTGGTAATGTGACTAAACTTTGTCATCGTGGCTAAACTTTATATTTTAATGTGAACAAGACTTGTATTGCATTATCTATTAATGAAAGAAATGAATTACTAATTGAAAAAAGTCATGGAATTTGTTGAGTAAGTTACTATATGGTCTGGGAAAGTTTTTCTTCTTCACCTTCAACTCAACCTCCACCCCAAATAATCACCCCATCATCAGTTGAACTAGATATATGCAATGATAAAAAAAGAAAGAACAATGGACCACTTGATGAAAGGCAGCAGCCAAAAAAGCCAAAACATAATAGAAAGTTCCTCAGATCAGAATGTAAGAAGTAGAAGGAAATGTCCACCATTTTATAGAAAAAGACATAAAGCACATTTTCCATTTTGGCAGAGAAAGTCTTGGAAATGTACTGGACATGACTTGGAGAAAGGGTAGGGGAAGTAATGGGTAAATATCTTTTTCTATTCTGTGTTCTTGATATTTCTGTCTCTCCCAGAACTCTTCTCTTTCACTCTGGTGATCCTGACTTCCTAGTCAGGGACACCTTTCTTGACTTATGAGTTCTTTATAATTCTTGGTAAGGTGGGGTGATTGAGTTCCCCATTTAACCTGATGAATTTCACAGAGGTAGAGATGTGCACTGCCTTCTTGCTGAGAGAACACTTGTAACCCTTCTCTGGATGGACTCGGGGACCATACTGCTCTGTAGTCTTTGAAAACAAGATGTTAAAATGTGATATGGGGTAGAGAGGGGGATGATCTCTTTTTTTCCAGACTCCCTTTCCTTCTGCACTATACAATTCTAATTGGGATAGCTAGGTGGTTCAGTGGTCAGAGTCCTGGGCCTGGAGTCAGGAAGACCTGAATTCAAATTTGATCTTTCACATACACTTACTAGCTGTGTGGCCCTGCGCAAATTAATAACCTCTCCTTGACTCCGTTTTCTCATCTATAAAATGGGGGTTGTAATAGCACCCACCTCCCAGGGTTGTTGTGAGGTCTGAATAAGAAAATATTTATAAAGCACTTAGCACGGTGCCTGGCACATAGTAAGTGCTATATAAATGTTTGCTGTTGTTGTTACTGCTGTTGCTTTCATTGTACTATTGTTGTTGGGCTCTCTTCCAGATTGCAGCAGGTGCAGGGAGGGGGTTCCTCCCTTTCCTTTGCCCTGTAGAAGCATCTTATGGTGACTGGAGAAGCACAATCACATGGTGTGGAAAGTGAATTCATGGAAGTCAAGTGATTGCCTACTCTCTGATGTTCTGTTCCCTTTTCTGAGTACTGGTCAAAGAGTAGCCTTCCCAAGATAGACTTTTCATGCCTAAGATGTGGTGCCAACCAAGGCTGAGTCTTTCTGAGTTCTGGTGTTCGGGTACTAGTCTCCTAGAAGGAGAGGATTTACTCCATATCGTGCTTTTGGAGAAAGGAGATTGTTTTGCACCTGAAGAAGGAAAGCCATGACATGGGGCTGGAGAGGTGTAGTGATGGATAGGAGATTTGGAACTTGTCAAACCTTCATGTTATTGCTATGAGTTGCTTGGGCAGTAAAGGGCTGTAGGGAACGGAGAACACTTGTTTATCAGCCCCCAACATATCTTTTCTTTCCTGGGAAGACTGATGAATCTAATGGACTTTTTTTGTGTATGTGATTTATATTTCTGCAACCCAGGTTTCCAAGCCTGGGGCATTTTGTGTTCCATTGGTCATACAGAAGATCATTCCTAATTAGTGGGGAGAAGGCTGGTACAATGCAGAGTAGCTACATGATGGATGAAGTTGGTAAAAGAACTTCATGGAGGGACATGTGGTGGTACGTTCTTTTGGGGACTGACTCCAGGAAGGAGAGAAAAAAGACTTGGGAAGCTTCACATATGAGGGAAACCAATCCTTTGACATGTGTCTGATTTCCAGCTTGCCTCCGTAGAAACTTCTGAGGATATCTCCTAGGATGAGATCAGGCATCCCTCTTGGTTTGAGCTGAGCTCTTTCAGTAAAGAACTCACTCCCTCTTGTATTTTTTTCAGGTATGTTTAATCTGTATAACTTTTCTGAGTTTCTATTTGCTTCAATAAATGAATTCACTCACTTCACTATTTATGATGGTCTTTTGTAGAACTAGCATCTGGTGGGACAGGCATAATCTCAGATCATATCTATTCATACCTCCTTGTGAACTGCAAATATGCATTTAGAGAACCCATGTGGATATACATATTTTACAAGGGTAAACACACACCTTACTTTTCTATACGTATTTATGGACTACCGTGTAAACTTGACATATTATGCATTTTTTGTGGTTGGTGAAATAAAGGACGTGCCATATCTTATGTCCACATTGTACACTGAGTGCCTGTATGAGAACTGGATACTCTATTACCCACATTTGGAAAAAAAAAAAAAAACTAGACATGAGCTATATATAAGCTTTATTTTGGAGATTTTCCTGGATTAACTCCAGGTATAGGAAAAGAGCCAGAGAGAAATCGACACTTTAGGGTCATGTCCCTAGGATCAAACCAAATCTGTGAGAGCCCAGAATTTTAGGGGCTCTTGGGCCATGGGTCACATCTTCTTTTATTGTTTGCTTAGAGTCCAGTGGTGGAGAACCTGCAGCCTTGAGGCCACATATGGCCTTCTAGATCCTTAAGTGATGCCTTTTGACTGAATCCAAATTTTACAGAACAAATCCCCTGGTAGACATTGCCATTAACCATGTCTGACACATTAACAATGAATAGGTTTCTGCGAGGACTTTACTAAATACAAAGCATAGCATCATTTACCCCTCAGTACTAATACTTTGGCCTTAGATTTGTGAAAAAAAATCAATAAATATGACAAGACAAAACATTCTTAAGGAGCTAAATATCTCTTTCAGTTCTAAATCCATTCATAGATCTTGATAATCTATGTATATTAAGCTGAAAATAAATCTTCTTATTTTAATATCTGCTTATATTCAAGAGGAAAAAAATCCTTACAGTGTCCTTGCTAATGCTATTTAACTTTAGTTTTTCCAGTATATTCAGTGGTTGCCTGAACATCCCTGTATATCAACTATAGCATGCATTTATTTGGGACAGTGCCTCTTGTAGGGACAGCTGGACCTGGCTCTATAGGATAAAATTTATAACTAATTTCTCTTTTAAAATATGTTGCTTCTAAATAGTCTCAATTTCTGGATAGCTTCTTGGCTTCAGATTATTAAAAAAAATTATCAATGTCTCTAATGTATGTTAAGGGTTTGAAATAAAGAAAAAATGTTTAGGGAATGTTAGCCATGTAGTGAAATCTTACCTGGACCATCTGAAGAAATTAGTTTGTGATTATTAGTCTCTCATTCTGTTTCTTATAAAACAGTTATATTGGCTTTTATATATAGTACTGTTTGTAAATTTCCTTGATATATGGATTCAGAAACAATGTGAATTCAAAACAAATATTCATTTGATCAAAATGATTTTTTATTTTTAGATTTACTTATTCATTAGGATTCTTTCAAATATTTTGTTTCCAAACTGCACACATGAAGAATGTACTATCTTTTACAATTAGTAATTGGATTAGGAAGTCATTTTGAAGAGCTTAGACTGTTAGTCATTTTGACATTGTTGGCAGGTTGTTAGCTAAAAAAAAAAACTACTATAAATTTTTTTGATTGCTACTTATATAGTCTAATGTACAGGAAATACTTCTGTAAGGCCTCATGCCATATCTTTTATTGTTGAATAAAATGAACAAGTAATTGTAAAAACTACACTTACTACATGGTATTTGAAACTCCATGGAGTAAATGATTTTAAAAAAATATTATGGTTGCTTATAAATTTCAGTTCCACAGTTTCCATGGCTATTGGAGTTTTGGCTTACATTGGAAGTCCACACCTGACAAAACATTGGTGCCAGTGTTTTGGTTAACAGAGAGCTATCAATAATACAGTCCTGTCATTTTTCCAATGTTCACTATGAATTTATGTGTATCCCTATATCAGCTTTGTACGAAGTTAGTAGAAACAAAATCTTGCCAGAAAATATAAGTAATTATGAGCCTCTCTTAAAGTTTGGGATGTGTGAAGAGGCAAGTTATTATTATTATTATCATTATTATTATTATTATTATTATTATTATTATTATACTTATGCAGACAGAACTAAATACACTGTATTACACCTACATAATGGTTTAGTGTGGAAGACACAGGTGGTTCAAGTCCATTCTTTGGCGTAGTGACCCTGAGTAGGTCACATAACTTCTTGGTGCCTCACAAAACTCTTTAAGAGTTTAACTTTCAGAACAGTTTCAGGAGAGCTGTAAATCTGCATTGTCAGTGGGTCTTCCCTAGTTAGGTGTTGCAGCATTTAGAATGTCAGGCAGGGAGCCAGGAAAACTTTAGTCCAAATCTGGCCTTAGATGCTTTACTTGCTATATGACCCTTGGCAAGTCACTTAACCTCTTCTTGCCTCAGTTTCTTCAATTTCCAACTACAAAATAAGAATAATAATAGAAACTACCTCACTTGGTTGTTATAAGGATCAAATGAGCTATTTGCAAAGTGTTCAGCATAGTGCCTGGCACATAGTAGGCACTTAGTGAATATTCTCTTCATTCTCTTAGTGAATATTCTCTTCCTTACCCAATGGAATCACATAACAACAAAAACATTTGGGCCTAATGAAAAGAAAAGCAATTAGCAAATTAAAAAAAAATCCCCTCCTTTTATTTCATTAAATCATAGGAGAAAGAGGCAAAAGTTGTAAAGAGAAAAATTTAGTTTTGAAATGAAGAAAACAGTTCTTTAATAATTTGAGCTGCCCAATATGGTGATGAATTCACTATAAATGGAGATTTTTAAGTGAAGGCTGGAGGACGATTTGTTATATATGTTATTCAGATATACATTGGAATAGATGACCTCTCAGGTTCCTTCCAGCTGTGATATCTGGTGATTCTGTTATTACTTAAGTTATAATCTATAACGTGAATCATAAATTCATAAAGATCTCTCGGTTTGTGTTTTTATTGATAATTAAAAAGCAGTGACTTCAACACTTCACACACCTGTTTTTCATCAGGGTGGGTTCTCACCCCCCAAATGGGCATGAACCACCTCTTCCCCCCCCCCCAACTCCCACATTGTGCCATGACTTAACTCGATGATCTCTAGCTGTGGGTGGAAAGTTCATCACCTGGTAGCCAGTTTCCAGGGATCGACCTCTACAAATTTTAGTGAGGCTAGTCCTCAGATTAGACTTAAATTTCATCACAAGGCCCACACACAAAGCCTTTCCAAATAGCTTATACCTGCTAGAGCTTGGAGTCTGCTAGAGCTTTGAAATGCTTCTACTCCATGAAGAAGAATCAGAGTAGGATGACAGTGGAAGAATAAAAAGTCACGTACAATATATCTGGAAAGAGAACTTGCTTGACAGGCGGTAGAGATGGCTGATATGTAGGACTAACAAAGCCAGGTAACAGAGGATGAATGTAAGTATGGAACAATACTGCAAAAATAATGGCAGGAATTTTTTTCCATTCTATATAAATTTTTTTTAAAAATTAAATTAAATTGTATTTTCACAAAGATCCACTTTTTCTCCTTCCCCTCTCCCACTGTGAAAGCAAAAATAAAGAAAACCCACAAAAAACTTCTGTTACAAACATGTATGGTTAAACAAAATAAATCTCCACATTGGCCATGTCCCACGTAAATGTCTCCATTTGCCCTTTGAGTTCATCAGGGTGACAAAGCATTTATATAAAGTCCTATTACATACTAGGCACTGTGCTAAGTGCTTTTTAATTATTATCTCATTTGATTCTCAAAAAAATCCTTTGAGGTAGGAATTTGGTAGGTTTCCTTCTTTTCCTATTTTTGCAGTTTATGTATTTTGGAATACATAAATTAAAAATTCATAAGTGAATATTCAAAATTAATTGCCTTTTAAATCTTTGGTAGAATTAGCTTGTAAATCAATCTGGTATTTTTTTTTTTTCCTTTGGGAGTTCATTTATGACTGCTTGAAATTTTTTCTAAGATTGGGTTTTTAAGTCCTCTATTTCTTGTTTTGTTAATCTGGACATTCTGTATTTTTATAGAAATTCATGCATTTCATTTAGATTAGCAGTTTTGTTGGTATATATTTGGGCAAAATCATTACTAATATTTTCTTTTACTTCTTAATTATTTTAGAATTCATCTTTTTTATTCTTGAGATTGGTGATTTGGTTTTATTCATTTTAAATATTAAGTTAGCTAATGGTTTTTCTGTTTTTTTAAACCAGCTCTTAGTTTTATTTATCAGCTCAGTGGTTTTATTTTGCTTTCAATTTTGTTAATCTCTCCTTTTATTTTCAGAATGTCTACTTTGGCGTTTAATTAACCTTGGTCACTCAGTTTGACTCTACATGTTTTTTATGCTTGAACATCTTGCCCTCTTCTCCTATTATCAATCATTCCTTGCCTCACCCCAACAATGGATTACTTCCACCAGACATCATCACCTTAGCTCCTATTCAATGTGTTGCTGAATGGAGCTGGAAGCAGTCACAAAACTATGCTGACTGGGTTCACTGTAAGTTTATATTTTATAATCTCATCCTGTCCCTAACTAAAGCAAGGCATTCCTTGTATATCTCTCCAATAGGATGGAGAATGTAACCAGTTCAAGAGAGATAACCCTGAAAAGAACTGAAGGGTGATAGGAAGTCATGATGAGGTTGAAGTACAGGATAGGGAAACATGGAATGATAAAAGGTTATGATTACATAAAGGAATTTAAGAGTTCATGAACATGGAAATGGAATATTTGTGGATAAAGCAAAATGGTATGACCATTTCTTTGCATGCCAGAAGTAGAATGGAAAAATAGGTCATATGAATTAATTAAATTGAGGATCTGGAAATTTAGGGCATTAGGAGAAAAAATCAATATGTGTGTTGAAGTCTCCTAATATGAGAGCAGGAACTGGGAAGGAAAGACTGCGTAAAGTACTGAATTAATTGAGGGAAAAAAAAAGAGAGCGTCCTGAGGTTTGATAGTTAACAGACACCATGATGGGGTGAAAAATTTTCATACTATGAATCTCAAATAAGGAAAGGTTGCTGAGTTGGGATTGTAGAGAGAGAGTCTAGATGTGCTAATGGAAAATAATGTTTTTTGAGTAGGTACTGTTATTATCCTAGTTTTCTGATGAGAAATCTGAGACCAACCAGTTCAGTAGTTTGCTCAGGATCACACAGCTAGTATGTTTCAGAGACAGGATTCAAAATTAGCAACTCTAACTCTTGATCCACCTAGCAGCCAAAAAGGAAGATAAAATATTCGGATTTTGCCTGAGGCATTCAAATGACATGTTCCAGTCCTGTTGACTGAGGAGACTAATATTAGTTCAATGAGAGCAACGAAAGACCACTCACCTCTATACTAAGGAGATTTCTTTACCCATTAAACCACATGATCCCAAATACAAAATTTGTCAGTATAGCAATTGAAATGTCTTTGTCCTATGAGTGAAGGTCATTGTTGGATAGGAAGTAAAGCTCTTTTGTGTGTGGTCAGCTCTATGATCATCTGAATCTATGACTTACTTCTCATCAAATGGAAAGGAAATGTCCTCCTTTCCTGATGACTAAAATGAATAAAAGAAAATACTGTTTTAAATGCCAGGTGTAGTTGTGATAAGGAATGCTATTTTATCACAAATGGCAACACAAACATTTAAGGATGTTGGAGAAATATCAGGACTTTGGAGATGTCATCACCATGATCTATGATCAGGACTGAGAGTCATAATTTGCTTTGACTAAAAAAAATACAAACTTAAATTACATTTGTCAATACAATCACCTTTTAAGGTTTGCCAAGAAATAAACTTCATCCTATTTTGTTGTTATTGACAACCAACAATTTATGTTCTGGGGGCATCAAAGAATAAAGCCATCATATCTTCAGCTGTACCAGTTTCAATTCTTTTGGAATGGTTTCTACAAAATTACTTAAAATAACTCATTTTAACCAGCTAATATGAAAAAAAATGCAATTTTTATTGAAGGGCCTGAGCCCCTTCTATTCTATTTTGCACCCTGGAGAAGAACTATAAGAAATGTAGCTTTAATGTTGCTTACCCTAAAGGTAAAATGAAACAGTATCTTCTTCTGAAATTTAATGAAATGCAACATGCATAGACAAAAGGTAGAGAAAAAGAGGAAACTAGGCTATGACTATCAGCTGAACTTG
>NW_020954264.1:0-9088 GCF_900497805.2 Vombatus ursinus
GTCAGGAACATCCCAGGAATGGAAGTACTAACAGGAAAATCAATTAAGCTGTGTGGAAGAAGAGTTGAAAGGAGTGGACGGGGGAGAGACATGAGGTGGAGGGATCAGTTAAGAGGCCACTGGTTATTCCTGATGAGAGGTTACAAGGGTCTGAACTTAGCTGGTGGCCATATGAGGGGGACCTAAATGAAGATGCTATGAAAGTAAAATTGACAAGATTTTGCAGCTGATCAGACATGCAGGATGAAGAGATACTGAGGAGAAAAGGACGTCTCTGAAGTTATTATCCAAACTCTGGCCAAAAATATCTTCTCACCTTTTCTCAGCTCAGGGTAAGGAAAAAACCAAACACATCCAAATAAAATGGCAGATTGAAAATAAGGCACAAACACTCTAAGCCTTCCCCAAATCACAATGTCACGCATTCCTCAAACCTCAGTAGAACTTAAATGAAGACTGACCTGAGGCTTCAAAAATTCAGAGACACTGAATCAACCCACGGTAAATGAAAATGTAAGAGTGAAAGTCTATCCTAATGGCAGGCCAGGGTTCGGATAAAATCTATGCTGAGTTCGTACTGCAAACTTGTTATACAAGTATTTCCTGAGTCAGTAGGATAGAGTTAGATTTGAATTTTCCCAGAGAATAATTTTCAGATCATGGTTTTGTTTTGTAGGTAGTTTCTGACAGTAGATCTTAGTTGTGTTAGATATGATCTCAAATATATATGAATTGGTACTTCTATGAAGGACGTTGAGAAACAAAGAAATTAGTGGCTTCCAGGGGATACCAGTGGATCAAGGAGAGCTTTAAAGTGTTGGAAGACATAATTTTTATTGAGATTTTTTTCTTTAATTGAACACCTGACTAGCACAAATATAATGAGAGGAAGAACAATAAAAATTGCTCCGGAGTTATTTCAGGTTTTTTGCTCAAGAGAAAGTTGCAAAACTTGCAGGTAGAATGTGGCAAGTGATCATTTAGCACCAAACATTTCCTTTCAGTTAACAGAAGATAATCCAGGAATTTAAATTCTGTGCTCCCAGATGGCTGTGCTCCACATTACACAAGCCTGAAGGTAAATAAATCCTTTAATATTTTTGTACCCTCAGGTAAATATTCCAAACAATTTCTAACAGGAGCTTTATTTCATGTGTTACATCTCATAATAAAAGTTAAGAACAAATTTACAAGTCAGAAAAATATTTTAAGATGAGCATCAACACATTTTTTTTATTAATGCATGTATTTTTCCCACTCTACACTTTAATTTCTTCCTTTTCTGTATTCCATCAAGAGGTCGGTAGAAGCTATTATTCAATAATTATAAGAGGAAAAATTATGGAAAATGAGCCATTTATTAATCAAAGTTATAGGAATATTTTTATATCTCTTTTTCCCTATTTCAAGATTATTCAAAATTATCTTCTTATCACTCTTTGTGTTAACAATGCTTTCATATATTCCAAGTTATTGTTCAGTCATTTCACTCATATCTGACTCTTTGTGACCCCATTTGGGGTTTTCTTTGCAGAGATACTGGAGTGGTTTGTCATTTCCTTTTCCACCTCATCTTACAGATGAGGAAACTGAAGTAAACAGGGTTAAGTGACTTTTTCAGGGTCACACAGCTAGTAAGTGTCTGAGGCTGGATTTGAGCTCACGAAGATGAGTCTTCCTGACTACAGGACCAAGCCTGTATGCATTATGGCGCCACCTAGCTGCCCCTTTGTTATAGAGGTTATAGCCTTTCAATACTAATTATATCTAGTGTTGTACCAAGTAGGCATTTGAACTTAATTTAGGTATACTAACATATTAAATGAGTGAATAAATAATTTAATGAATAAAAAAATTACTGAGTACTTACTATGTGCCACTCACTGTGCTAAGTTCTGCAAATACAAATAGAAAAAGTGGAATGGTCCTGGTTCTCAAAGATCTCACAGTTTAAGTGGGGAAGGCAGCTCATTAAAGAAAGTTCAACCAGGACAGATGGAAAGGCTCAGAGATCCTTAGGTTATATAAGTAGGTTAGATTCCAGTGCTAGGGGACTGCAGATCGTGGAAGTAGGTCAGGTGGCAAGGTCTGGAAGACATTAGAAGGACAGATGGTTAGACCTGGTGGTCCTTCATCTCCTGCAAAGGAACCAAGTTAAAGACTCACAGCTCCTACAAGTCCTTGGAGAAGTTAAACAGCCTGGGTGAACAGGGAAACAAGGGGTGTGGAATGAGGAGGGAGGGAGCTAAGTCTTTCAGCTACAGGGAGTCCCGGATAGGTTCCAGGAAGCCCTGGACCAGGAGAGGGAATGAGGAGAGCTGCCAAATCCCCAACCCCATAAAAGCTGCTATGTCTTTAATTGGAAAGGTTGCATGTGTAGAGTACAAGGAAGAAGGAAGGATTTAGGAACACTACTTGAAAATAATTTAATATAATATTTTAACATAATTTATAGAACTCTTTAGAATTCAGTGTTCACATTACCCATTTTTTTTATTTGCTTCATATTCAGAGGAGGAAACTCAACAACAACAATAACAACAACAACCTTCTGTCATTCAGTTTAGACTCCCAACTTGGCCAATAAAAAGCATCCTGAGAAATTAGAAATAAAGTTATTTATTTAAAATTGCCTATTTCCATAAGCTGATGAATCATAGAATTATTGCTATCGATCAAGAAGGTGACTCACAGCTCAATTAGTTCAACTCTCATTTTACATAAAAGGAAACTGAGGCCCAATAAGCTTACATGACATGCCCAAAGTCAAAGAGGTGAGAGGAATTTTAACTCAGGTTTTCTGACTCCAGGGTTAGTACTAATGAACGTCTTTGAAAAAACTCTTTTCTAATTTTCATAGGATCAAAGCCCTTAGAATTGGAAGGGTCCCTAGAAGGGAGGGTAACCCCTTCATTTTATAGAAGAAGAAAACAAGGATCAGAGACATGAAGTAGTGAATCCATTGTCATATGTGGAGTAAGTGGCAGTCTTGATATTTGAACTCAGATCCTTTGATTTCAAATCCCATTCCCTTTCCCTATGCAACCCTTATTCCCCATGCTACTATTTATTTATGTATTATTTTTTATACCTTAAAAATGAAAGGAAAAAATCCTTTATGGAAATAAGATGACAAAAACCAACTCAACATTGGGAAACTTGGTTTCTCTTTTCAACTTTTGTTTTGGGTTCAATGATACCAGTAAATGAATGGATCCACAAAAAAGAGGAGAAGCAAGGGGAAAGCGTTATCTACTATATGCAAGGCATGGTGCTAATCACAACAACCCTATGAGGCAGGTGCTTTTATTATCCCTATTTTACAGTTGAGGAAACTGAGGCAAACACAGGGAAATGGCTTGCCCAGGGTCAAATAGCTAGTAAGTATCTGAGGCTGGATTTGAACTTAGGTCTTTCTGACTCCAGTCCCACTGTTCTATCCACTGTAGTTGCCATGTAGTTGAAGCCACTAGATGCCATGATCACTTATCTTATTTGCGGCAAATAGTTTGAGATTCTTTTGAATGGAATGGAAAATTCCATTCGAGAGAATCCCATTCATGGAAGATTTCATAGCAATAGTTCTCATGACCTTGCTCATCTCCCACTCAGTACAATATTATTTTCTCTGCTCTCCTTTCTCTACACTTTGTTCTCCTCAGTTTCAACTCATATAATGATTTCTGAATTTTTGAAATTTATTCATCCTTATTTCCTAGATAACAACATTTTTAACAACTCAGTGTACTAAGACTTTCTTATTTCCTTAGATGACTGAGAATTCTTGATGTTGTGATATTGAAATTGCTATTTAAATCTTTCCTGTAGTAACCCTTTGTCAATCTCCTAATTAAGCAAAGAATGGTGATGCCACATAGATAAAAATTGGCACAACCCATGGCATTTCACCGTGAAATGGCCTCTCTGCTTCTAATGGCCTGTTTGTGGACACTGGCTGGAGAACCGCAGGGCAGTCCTGATGATCCCACCCCAATTAGAAATGTGCCCTTTCCCATTGATCTGGAACACACTTCTGGTAAAGGAATTTCGTGCATCATAAAATCAGCCTTAAATTCTATATTCCCATACCAAGCTGCCACCTGTGTAGTTACTGAGCCATTTTATAAGTCTTGCTGATTCTTCCTCAATTTCTTTTATTACTACCCTATTTTATATAGCAATTCTTGCTCATATAATCGATCCCACCACAGGGATTTCCCTTTATCCGAAGGATCTGTCATTAGAACCCCAAAGATTCCTGACTTCCAAACTGCTGGAAACTGTTGACTTAGCAAAATGTTTTACATTAAATATTAACCCTCTACCTCATTCTGAATTAAAAAGTAACTTGTATGTGTGAAGTGCTTAATCCTTGAGGGGAGCGGGAGAAATACTCCTATGATCGTATTTTCAAAGAAAGAATAAAAATGCAGAATTTGAGAAAATGTATTGTTTAGTAGTCTATTATTTTGGTATTTAATTTAATATATAAATAAATATTATTTTAGTAGTCTGGACTGAGTCAGAAGAACTGGGCTCCAGAGGTCTGTCTTCCAATGGCTATGGGCAGACTGGGTCACAGATCTTGGCCTCATTTTCTCATCTGTAAAGATGAAAGTTCAATTGCAACATAGGATCTAGAGGGATCTCGGAAGGTATCTAGTCCAGCATCTTTGTTTTACAGATGAGGAAACTAAGGACCTAGGAGGTTAAGTGACTTGCCAAAGTACACAGGTAGTAAACATCAGAGATCAGAAGTCAGATTTGAATCCAGGGTCTTCTGACTCCAGATATGATATCCTTAAAAAAATGTTTTTATTCATTTTGAACTTAAATACAAAAAGAACATTTTCACGTATAGAGCACAACATAAAAAGAAGATTCAATATAAATTTCTATCTTACACTGTTTCCTTTTGTTTATAAACACTGTGTAATAGATACTACATATAATTTTCAAAGCTACCTTGTTTTTCTGTGCTTCCTTCTAAGTTTTGTTGTTTGCTGTGCACTTTTTTCTCCCGCCTTTCTCACCCCTCCCTAGAGAAGACTACCATTAAGACACATATATGTGTGTGTATATACGTATGTATGTAAAACCATACAATACATATTTCTCTTTATCAGTTCTTTCTCTGGATAGGGATAGCCTCTTCCTTCATAGGCCCTGTGTAGTTGATTTGAATATTTGTAATACTAAAAATGACTTAATCATTCAAAGTTGTTCTTAGAACAATATTGCTATTACTATCTACAATGTTCTCTTGGTTCTGCTCATTTCAATGTATAATCTTTGTAACATATTGTAGTAATCTCCAGATAGTATTTTATTTGGGATTTTTGCATCCATATTCACTAATGAAATTAGTCTATAATTTTCTTTCTCTATTTTTGCTTTTCCTAGTTTAGGTGTCAGTATCATATTTGTTTCATAAAAGAAATTTGGTAGGACTCCTTCTTTGCCTATTATTTTAAATAATTTATTTAATATCAGAATTAATTGATCTTTAAATGTATTATCTACTTTCTACTACACCAGACTGATTTTTGAGGTTCTTCTGTCTCTAAAAAGTTAAAATAACATTCAGATATTGAGTATACATATCAACTTCAAATTTACTTCATATTATAATTTAGACTTGCATAAAGATTCTGAGAATTTCACTCTTTTAACAGAATTGCAAATGTGAGTTAGGAGGTAAATAAAATGTCTAGCTGTGAATTAAAAAAAACATCTAGTCATTTCTGCTCCTTTTTATTCCAACATGTTCCGGGCCTCTGACATCTCAATCTATATTGTCTACATAGCCTTCAATAAAATAGAGAGAAAAAAAAAAACAATGACCTGCATAGATGTACTTGGCTATTTTGTCAAATCAATCAAGTGACAAGTAAGTGTCTATATGTGCCAGACACTACTAAATCCCATGTATATTAGGACCGAAATGAAATTATTCTTTTCTTTCAGGATCACAGACCTAGGTTCTTTCACAGGAATTTTGGAAGGTTACCAATTGTGAGCTTAACCATAGCCTCATTATCCATAGTTGTCTTCACATTCTTGCCTGGGTCACTGGCCCTTGTCAGTCAAATCTAATGCCAAAGGAACATGGTTCTACTTTTTGGCTCCTTATACTCACGTCTGAGTAGGTATTTGTTTAACCTTGTTGTCTCTACTTGAAAAAAAAAAACCATCATCATGCCTTTTCAACCTTTATATTCTACAGTATAGCATATATTCTACATTTATAGCAACTACGTTAGAGGTTTCTTGTATTGATCAAATGAAATAATATTTGTAAAAAAGCTCTTAGTACAGTACCCAGCAGAGTGTGTACTATATAAAAGTTAACTATTACTATTATTATTATTATTACAACTTGTTGACATATAATTTTACATGGTGAAGCTTCCACTTGTAATAGAATTGCTTACAAGGATGAGTACTCTGAACAAGAATCAATTAGGCACATTAATAACTACAAATGGATACTATTTTATATGTTTTTATGTTGGGCCAGGAATAATGTCACATAAATTTACAAAAGATTTGTGACCTACAAAAAACTAAATTGGGTAATATTTTTTACTCAACATCCAATCTCACTAATCCCTCTCTACCTAAACAGTTAAGTCAGAAAATGTTCCACCACCCCTAACATGCCAAAGTTATTTTCTTCTATATATTACAGTTGGATATTAGGGTAACAAATCCAGTGAATTGGGTATGTATTTAGTTGAGACAAAGTAGAGAACAAAGAAGATATATTATGTTCACTGTACATCTAGATATGTTACAAGATACAGGTTCAAATTCCTAGCAGCAGAAATTGCATTTTGGAATAGTTACAAAGGGGAAAAAACAAGTTTCACCTTTAAATTATTTAAACGGAAAATATACTTAACTGCGTAAGTGACAGATGAAGAAGAGGATAAATCATTTAAAAAAAAAAAACCTTTGGAACACAGTAAATTGGCACAGCTGGGTAGAACCATAAAAAGACGGACCTGGAAGTGACTATTAGTAGATACTTGACAGGTAGAAAGCAGAAACATATGATTTTGCTTAACGACAGTCGCCTCTCAGTTTATTGTCGCTAGGCCTCCTGAGGTCTCCAAAACGTGGTAATGTAACTGTTGCAGGTGTACATTCAACTCAGTTAGTAAGAATAAAAAGATTATGGCTAACTCTAGTCCAAGTTATAAAGCAGAGCTGGACATCTGCTTCTTGTGCTAAAATTTTCTAGCATCCCTTTTCTATAGCCTTGAAATGTCTGATTTGAATGAATGTAGACTTTTTAGATCTATTTCTTTCATTACTAAACAAATAAACAAGCCAAGAGGTTTTTATTTTTTAAAATAACATTAATATGTTGCTTCTAACAAGTGTATATAGTTTAGGGCAGAAATTGATTGATAGAATATAAGCTCCTTGAGGGCAAAAATCAATTGTTTCATTTTTGTCTATTTCTTAGTAGTGCCTGGGACATTTTGTTGTTTATTTGTGTCAGTTGTGTCTGACTCTTTGTGACCCCATCTGGGGTTTTCTTGGCAAAGATACTGGAGCAATTTGCCATTTTCTTCTCTAACTCATTTTACAGATGAGGAAAATGAGGCACACAGGGTTAAGTTACTTCTTCAGGGTCATACAGTTAATAAGTATCTGAGGTCAAATTTGAACTCAGATCTTCCTGACTCCACTCTATCTGCTGTGCGACCTATGTGCCCTCGCCTAGCACATAATGGCACTTAATAAATTCCTGTCGATTTATTGAACGATTATAGATAGTCTTATCCCACTGTTGTAAGAGAGCAACGAGTACTATCATACTACACTTAACTTCCTGGAGTTAAAATACAGTGTTAAATTAAATATTGATATGGAAGGAAATTACTTCTACAGGAGCAAAGTTATATTTTGGTTTAGCAATCAATGGAGTGACAAAATACTTGGATTTTGTAAATTTACTGTGGCATTTGATTATAATATATTCAAGATGTTATTTTGAAATGATATTGGTCTAGGTAGGTAACTTTCTGCAGAGCATGTTATAGTGGATAGAGCACTGGATTTGGAGTCAGGAAGACCTGGGCTCAAATTCTGTCTCAGGTCTTTATTACGGACGTCACATTTGGGAAAGTCACTTGGCCTCTCTAGGCCTCTATTTCCCAATCTATAAATTGAGATTATAATGATTATCTCCAAGGTTCCGTATAGCTCTAAACCTTTACTAGATACATTTTTTTAGTATATGAAAGAGATTTTATAATTTCCTATTTAAGTCTCTTTGTTTTTAACATTTGGAATTAGCATCAACCTAACCTAAATCTTTTTACATTGTAAGTCCATAACTCTCTGTTCTTTCTTCAGTAGACACAGAAAACTACTGATCATCAACTTCCTTATGATATAATGGACAAAAATATCTTCTCTGCTTCTTCCACTGGTCATTAAGCCTCTTTAGCTCTTTTCACTTTTCCTCACAGAACATGCTTTGTAAACATATGTACATCCTTTTGGTTCTCTTTCCCTTCTTGAAAACATTGACCTCTTTCTTGAAGTGTGATACCTAACACCGGCAAAAACCAGATGAAGAATCTTGAACACAGGCAATAGCTTTGAGTTTTGAGTCTACGGGTTAGAATGGTAAGGGTATTCCAACAATCTAATACCATTCCAAACCCCTAAAACACAACTGGATATAATTCTTCTGAGGTATTGAGCACTTTGGAAGAAAAATGTGAACCCACAATGTAGCCTGACATTTTTCTTAAACATTTGTATTATGTTGCATCTGTAGCCTTCTAAGCAAAATATAGTAAATATGGTAATATATTGGTAATATAGTAAATATATTTGAATGTGATCTTGCTCTTCAAAATACTAACAATTCCTACCAGTCTGGCATGATCTATTAAGTTTATAACCATGGTCTTCAGTCCATAATTCTAGGTCTTAAAAAGAAAGAAAAAAAAAGATAACTAACCCAATATGGGCCTGTGGATCTCCAGTTTGTTTCTTTTCCCCAACTTATTTCTACGGTGTGTAAACTCATATTAAAGTTTTCTAAGAAGTTCTCAACCAATTT
>NW_020954265.1:0-6340 GCF_900497805.2 Vombatus ursinus
ATAGGATTATTATGTCCCTTGTTCTGGAAACTAGACTTTTTTAGTTAAGATAGTTGAGGACTCTGAACGTTTTTGTCTGACGCATCCCACAGTTGGTTCAGGATAAGCAGCAGGCAAGAAAAAGTCTAGCTTGCTGCCTTCTCCACACTTGGACAGGACAGATGACTTTTTGAACCCATGTGAAGGATTTTACATTTATTTCCATTGGACTCTGTCCAATTAGTTTCTGTCTCTTTGTTCCAGACTGCAAATACTTTTGTGAAACTTGATTCCATCACCCAATGATTAGTTGGCTCTCTCTCCCAGCTTTGTGCCACTCTCCTGGTGGAAAAGCAGTGAGGGGCTCAGGACCAAGAATAAAGTTTTGTTGGACAGAGAAGTTCTGAGATAGGGGAAGGAAATGCCCTTGAGACATGAGAGGGCATTTCAAGACATAGAAGACGAACTCACTTCGGATTGGATTGCCTGGGGCCCAGCAGCCCTTTCTGCCTCCTCTGGGGGATAGACATAGCTAGAGAAGAGAAAGGAAATATGAGGGAAGAGTCCTACCTCACATCACTCCAGGCTGGAAATCCCAATAATACGATACAAAGCAGAAATATACTATAACAGATATTTATTAAGGACCTACTAGGTACATATCACTGTGCACAAAGTTAAGTTAAGAGATGGTATATGGTTCTATGGAATTCAAAGACTACTATATGGATGTCACAAATATACAGATAACTATGACAGAAGATAAGGGCAGCTAGGTGGTACAGTGGATAGAATGCTGGGCCTTTAGTCAGGAAGACTCATCTTCCTGAGTTCAAATCTGGCCTTAGACATTTTACTAGCTGTATGACCCTGGACAAATCACTTAACTCCATTTGTCTCATTTTCCTCTTCTGTAAAATGAGCTGGAGAAGGAAATGGCAAACCATTCCACTATCTTTGCCAAGAAAACCCCAAATTGGGTCATGAAGAGTTGGGCATGACTGAAACAACTGCACAACAACAAATGATAAGGGAACAATATGGGAGAAGTCCATTACAGAAGTACATGGAAAGTGTTAAATGAGGTGGGGGGAAGGATATTACTGATTTTGGGGAACCAGGGAAGGCTTCATGGAAGAAGTAGCATTTAGGGGTGCTGCTCTCACTTTCAGAAAGGAAAGACACAGAAGCAACTCAAGAAGGGCTCTCCTGCCTTCTAAGATCCAAGCTATGAGGTTCATGGACTGGCTCTATGGACATGCAGGTCTGCACAAGGGTGCAGGAATTGAATTCTCAGCTCTGTTTTCTATGTGTTGCAGGACACTAACCATTAAACCCAAGTTCTGTGCCAGCTCCTCACTGAATGAGCTGAAATATTTTCATTGGCTCACATGGCGGAGCAAGGGGTACACTCACTGGGCTCTCTGGAGCTCCATAGTTGTGATATGTTTGCTTTGCCATCAGGGAGACCAAGAGGCCAGGCCAGTTCAGAACTAGGCATTAGGAGGTGTGGGTCCTGGTCCTGCTCTTATTACTAACATGAGCCAGCAGGAAGCTTAGTACACACAATGGAAAGTCGGGAAAAGTGCTCGGACAAGTTCAAAGCAAAATTCTCAGGTTCCCTGATTGAAGACCAGGAAGGAAAGGTCCTTTGGAGGAAGGAGTTGATCAGGAAGTGGGAGGTGACTGGGCTATTCTCCCAACCCTCTTTGGGGTGGCCAGTGGAAAGATATCTCTTCCAAGATCTCTGCAGGAGATGGGGGCTAGAGGATGTATTGTAGCTGAGGGCCTAAGACAGAGCGCCAAACCTTCCCCATGTTGAGTGAGTCTTCCATCAATCTTATTTCTCAAAGGAGTCTCCCCCAAGATGGGTTGGCCTATGGCCCACACAGGGTGTATCATCCGGTCCCCAACCCTCCTGGAGTTCTCACCTCTCCCTCTAGGTATTTTGGTTCAACCCTTCCAAGTCATTCCTTCCTCACTGTTGGTTTCTGAGCTCCCAGGCAGCTGCTCAGGGATGACTCCAGCACCAGCAAGGACAGAATCCACTCCTCCCTCAACTCTCCTGAAATGTGGAGGGACCTCAGGTCACTGCTATCTCCTAGGACACATTCCTGCTATGGACCCTAGAAGACCCTGAGTCCAATGCCTGCCTGAAAAGAAACTCCCTCTACAACCAGACTTACAATTGGTCATCTAGCCATCACTTGGAGACTTCCACTGATGGACAGCTCATTACCTCCCGAGGACCACAGATTTAGAACTAGAAGGGGCCTCAAAAGCCACCTCACCCAACACCCTCATGTTTTATGGGTAGGAAAACAGGCCCAGAGAAGTTAAATGATTATTAGCCCAGTACTACACAGGTAGTATTTGAGAGTCATGATTTGAACCCAGGTCTTTTGACTTTAATGCTATTGCAAAAAGTAGATTCTCCTTTTGACCAACTCTCTTTGTTAGCAAATTTTTCTTTTCATGAAGCCAAAATCTCACCCTGCAATGTTTTCCCAGTGCTCCCACTTCTGCTCTCTGGAGGTCAAGCATAACACATAGCTTCCAAGTGACAAACAAATCTGACATATGTGATGATGTGCCCCATGGGTCTTCTTTTATTCAGGGTAAGCTCTCCCAACCCTTTTATGGCCCAGACACCAGGGTCTTTACCATCCCACAGTGGAGCTGGGAACTACAAGGTTGAGGGCAATGTCTTTCATTAGCTGGACCCTTTTTTCTGGGACCCCCATTTGTCTTCCAGGTAAGAGGCCCTTCAAAGCCTCAGGCTGGAATCTGCAAAGTCTATCCTGGCCTGCAAGGGCAGCATGGAGTCTCAGAAAGATTCCTGGTTGGCAGAGTTAGGAGACTTTGTCCTGCCTTTGTCCCTGTGTGGCCAAGGGCAAACTTTCCCTTCTACAAAGCTTGTTTTTTTCCTTCTATAGAATCAGGGAACTTGGCTGGAACCTCTGTTTCTTCAGCTCTGATAGTATAGGAATGGATATCAAGGAGAAAGGCCAAGCAGCTTCAAAGGGTGTACAGAGTCCGCTGGTTCCTAAGGAATGTACAGGCTACAGTCTGTTGTTGCAGGCACACTGGCTAGGGCAGAGGCCCTGGACGTGGAAAAGAAGGTCACACAATGGTACTGTGGTCAGAAAGGTGAGAACAGAGATGAGAGATGTGCCTACAATGGCCATAAGCCAGGGCTGTAAAGCAAAGATTAAAATGGACCACAATGTGCAGACTAGCTGAAGGGTGGCCTGATGGTCAGACTAGAATCGCAGGACATGCACATGGTGGCGTCAAGGGTATGCAAGTTAGAAAATGGACAATGGCCATGTGGTGGCACTGGAGTGAGTTTAGGATGCAAACCCAGGCCATATGCACAGCAGTGCTAAGGCTAGGAACCTAGGACAGCTTAAGGTGGAGACCCAGGATCTATACATAGTGGCCACGTGGTGATGCTGCAGATAGATGTTCCTTAGAATACAAACACAGGCCATATAAAGCGGCCACATGATGGCGCTGTGGTCGCGTCAGTTAGCAGAGAGCCTTAGCTCAAGCACACACTGGCAACATAGCCAGGGTAGAACCTTAGGACATACACATACTGGCCACATGATGGCGCTGAGGTCACATAGGTTACACTAGATTCCTCGAGTCTGACCATGCACACAGGGGCCACATGGTGGCGCTGCGGGTCACACAGATTAGCACACAGCATTGTGTGGCCACACGTCGCCACTGCTGCTCACAGATTTGCTCAGCATCCCCGGGTGGAGCGCCTGCAGGGAGGGGGGAATTGGGAGCCGCCGCCAACCCCCACCTACATCTTCACCATACCGTCCCCCCATGCGCCTCTGGGGTCGATCTCCAGGCCCACCCTGACCAGAGCGCAAGGTTGTTAGAGTCTGGAGGAGGGAAAGCGGTGAAAGGCCCAGCCAGGAAGTGGAAGAGCACCGCTGAGGCCTCTGGGAAATGTAGTGTTGAGGCAGACTCTCAGAGCATTCTGAGAGTGGTAGTTCGGCTTGGGGTCTGTGGATTCCTGGGTGTGTGATGCTAGAGACTGGTCCTCTCCTTCCCTCCCAGTCACAGTAGTATTCAGTTCAGTGAACATTGATTAAGTGCTTGCTGCCTCTGCGTTAGGAGAGGGGCTGCTCGAGGATTGGACAGAGGGCTGGTGCCACCTAGAACCCAGACCTGTGCTTCAATCTCACCTCTGTGGACACTTACTAGCAATGTGAGTGCAGGCAATGTCTCCCGAATGCTCAGGGAGCTCTCTAGGACTGCAGTTGCAAACTGCTCCATTTTACAGACGAGCAAACTGCCAACCAGAGGAAAGAAAACTTCATCTCCTAGGGTCATAGACTTCTAGCTGGAAGGGATCTCTGAGATGCTCATTCTCAGAAGAGAAAACAGGTTCAGTCCTGCCATGGCCACACAGAGAACACATCAGAGCCAGGCATCTCATGGCACTCAGGCAGTTCATTCTCTGCTTCCAGGGGAGGCGAGACCTCCATGGGAGGGACTAGATCCTTTCCCTGGGGGCTGATACAGCTGAGGCTCCCTCCAGCTTCCTGACTCCAGTTTGTCCATGAGAGTGCACCTTTCTCCTTCATTCTTCCCCCTGCAGCAGAGGCTACCTAAGGTTCAACCCTGGTTGCAGGACTGAGCTCTTTTGGGGAAAAGGCTGTGAACATTTCCTGTTGGCCTCTGGAATAGGGTGGAGGGTATTCTGAGATAGGGGAAGTCTGGTTCCCACTGAATGAGCCTCCAATCTCTTCTGGGAGCAGGGAATGGGTACCCTGGCTCAGAGAGCTGGTCCCATCACCCTCTGTCACAAATCCAAATCCTGAAGTCCTTGTCATCTCTGAAGACACACAATCATCCAATGTCTTTGATGGAAGGAGGCTACGATAAGGGTCTGTCTAAAGGGTCTGTCTGGCCTCAGACAGAGGGCCTGGAAGCACTGGAAAGAAGTTGCAGAGATGCAGATTTTGAAAATTTCCTACATATTAGACCTGGTCAAAAGCGGAATGGGAATCCATGAGAGGTAAAAATAGCAACAACAACAACACCACCACTAATAATCGCTCTCGTTTCTATAGTGCTTTAAAATTTTCAGAGTGCTTTACATATGTTGACTCATTTTATCCCTCTCCCTGGCACTGCTGGGGTAGAAGATGGTTGACTGCTAATAGGGGGTGTCAGAGAAGGGAGTCCCATGAAGCTCGGGGTTGGAGTCGGTCCCTTTCGGCTCTGGCCCTGGGCAATGGGAGGAAGGGAGCGGCATTCAGTGCCAGGGATTCATATCAGGAGGAGGCACGCCTGATCTGAAGTTTCTCTCCAGTTTCAAGGCTAGAGAGGCATGGGAAAGAGCCATTTCTGGACTTGAGAGGTTCCTGACAATATGCCAGGCACTGTTGTAAGTGCTGGGGATGCAAATACAAACAAGAATGACAGGCCCTGCCCTCACTGAGCTTACATTCTAATGGAGGAAGATGAGGGGGAGCTGGGGGCAGGGGGGTGTGGTGGCCATCTAGGAGGCATGGTGGAGATGGCCAGGAAGTGCATTCATGCACCTTCCCTGATGATTCTGAGCTGTCCTGTCTCCTCTTTGGGCTGGACCCAATGGCCCTTACTACATTTCATGGGGCTGGGAAGAAAGCCATTTATTTGGTTGATGTTGAGGATTTCATCAGTGCACATAGGAACTCTGGGTGAAGAAAACTCTTCCCCGTGATGCAGAAAGGTTACCTTATTTCTAGGGTTCAAGATTGAGAAGGGAAGAGACCTCAGAGTCCCTTCATTTTACATATGAAAAAAACTGAGGCCCATGGAAGTTAAGTGACTAGTCTAAGGTGTTTTGGGTTACAGGCATCAAAGATGGGATTTGAACCCAGCTCCTATGACTCCCAACGCAGTGATTTGCCCACTACACCATGCTGATGCTTGACCTGGGCAGTAAGAGAGAGCAGGCTCTCTTCTTAACTCTGACTATTTACTCACCACTGCAGGGTGCCCCTCTCTCTCTAGCTCTGAAGGCAGCATTTTCTCTGAATTTTCTTTTCCCTTGACCAGGTTTATTAAGGGCCTATTATGTGGGCTTGCTCACTGAGCACAGGGGCAGATGCAGAGGGGACTGAGGCAATATTCCTCCGTCTGGAAGTTGGGGGTCAACATTATAATAAGAAATGACCTTTTTAAAAGTTGTTTCAGACTTGGCCTCAGGGTATCCTATGGTATCTCAGAGTTGGGGGAGATGTGAGGTAGGCATCACGGCCCAGTGGAGAGAGAACAGGCTTTTGAACAGGACCTGGTCTCCATTTCCTGCCTTTGTCTCTTTTTACCCATGTCATCTTAGGTAGTC
>NW_020954266.1:0-3668 GCF_900497805.2 Vombatus ursinus
TTAATCAATGTTTATTAAATGAAGGACTGAAAACTGAGAGGGGCTGTGTTTGTCCTAGCATCATAGCTCACAAGCCTCTATTAAATTGCTCCTTATTAACAATCAGTCAGCCAGAATTAATTAGCTATTAGAAAAGGCAATCCTCAAAGAGCATAGTAAGGAGAGTGGTATAACACATTCTCTCTAAAACTTGGGTCACTTTTTACCTCGAGAAAAGCAATAAGCAGTGGAGATAGAGCTCTAACTTAGAGTGCAATGATAGTGAAGTATGTGTTAGGAGAACATGTAGCAAAGGGATAACTCATAACTCTGGCACTTTCTGTCCTTTTCTTCCTTTGTAGAATCCTTATAAAGTTCCCCTAAGCATAGCTTTCAGCTAGATTCTGAAGGTTGACTCCTTTCTAGATTGCATGCTGGTACTTCTCTCCATTCTGAGAGGTCACACTCTTGAAGCAATTGCCCTTCTCAGGTGATTGTCTTTCCACAACTACTGCAGGTTCCTCCACTACTGTCAGCAAACTGTTGCTCTAGGGGATACTTGCTCCTCTGCCTCTAGGAGAGACTGATAATGCTGTCATTCAGCTCCAACAGCCATTGGGACTTGGTGATCTTCTGAGCTCATCAGGTTATACAAACACTTCCATCTAGGAAGGCTCATTTGCTTAAGATCAGGAACAATCACAATAAGACAGGAAGCCATGGGTTTACAGTTACTGTGCCTGGGGGGTACAAAAAGGGACAAGGCCCTTCTTCCTCCACCTAGTTCTTTAGGCAGCCTGCCTGCTTCAAAGCCAAGAGGGAGAAAGAGAGGAGAGACATAGATACAGAGAAAGAAAAAAATAGAGGGAGAGACAGAGACAGAAATAGAGAGAGTTGGGTCATTCCTTTTATGTGCACACTGAGTTCAACTTGGAAATTCTAGCCATCAGGTCTTAGGGTCAGTTAGAAGATTTTTTTCTTCAATACATAGTACATGACCCTTAATTAGGCACAGCCCGAAGAATAGGCTCTTCACAATTTTCCACTTAGCCTAGAAACAGGTAGGAATGACTATACATGTGCCAAGAACTGGCTTCCTTATGGCCAGTATACCCATGCTATATTAATATTAAGGAAATAATCAGCCTTTGAAAAATTTTAGTGATCGTTCTATCCCTAGATGTTTTATGCATCATTACCAAATGCTCTTCTTTTTTTTCAAAAGCAAAACATCAACCAAAAGTATAACCTGAAATTCTCATATGCTTTTGTTCTTTACTAGAAAGATTAAAGTAATCATAAATTTTCATCTTGGCAATGCACACATCTCTAACCAGGCATCAGAAGTAATCTAACTATGCAGAAAGAGGACAATGAAATATTATAGAGAAAGTGCTCTGATTTTAACAGCATTATGCATTTGGTGAAATAAGAGTTTGCCATAGAGACAGGAAGATCTAGGTTCAAATCCTACTCTTACACCTACTAGCTGTGTTACCCTGGGTTTGCCATTCAACTTCTCAAGATCTCATATAAGTAAGACAATAAATTATTGTTTGAATATAAATATAAGCCAATACTATCAAACACACAATTGCTGATAGGCATTAGTGGAGTTCCCACAGTGATGAAATCTCAGGTTTAGACTACTTCAAATAAATTACAAATGACAAGTCAAGAATAAGTTATAGCAAAAGTAGAGAGAAACAAGGTGAAAGAGTGAAATAAGAGAGAGGGGGGAAAAATCAAGTGACAAACATCACAGAACAGATAAATGAAAATGACAAACGTATTTTATTTATTCCCTAGCTATTTTCTACGAGTCTTATATACACACAACAAACAAACAAACAAACAAAAAACAATTGCAAAAAACAAATTAGGTCTGGTTGGTGACAGTGAAGGAAAAAAAAGTACTAAATGTCTTTTGTGCCATTCATTCTCTTGGCCACTATTACAATCACCAGTAGCCTTTGATCTGCTATTAGATGTAATTAAGAAATTTCATAAGTTGGTACGATGGGCTTGAGTTGGTTAATGATTTCCTTCTCTGGAATTTTGAAGTTAATGCCCATCATCTTTTCTACCTATCTTATATACAAACAATTAACAAAAAATTACAAAAAAAAACTAGTTAGGTCTGGATGGTGACAGGGAAGAATAACAAAGCACCAAATGTCTTTTGTGTCATTCGTTCTCTTGACCAGTATTACAATCAAAGTAGCCTTTCATCTGCTGTTAGATGTAATTAAAGAAATTTCATAAGCTTGTAAGATGGGCTTGAGTTGATTAATGATTTCTCTGTCTGGAATTTCGGTGTTGATGCCCATCATCTTCTTAAGAGTTTCTCTAAAATCCATGGGCTATAGGGGAGAAAAAGTCACTCACAGAAAGGAAAGAAAAAGTAGCATCAGTGGCACAGGATTTTTGACATTCACTTGTTTAAGACAACTCTGTAAGAGAACCACTTTTTTATGAACAATGGTAACATAGAGCCTCAAACCTGGTTTGTACACAATTTCCTAGAAAATCATTCTTTGTTGGTATGAAGCCTCCATTAAATGATACTGTATTTTTAAATATATTTCTAAATATCTAATCCAAAATTTATTAGGTATCTACTTTTTCTGCTCAATAATAGAGTTTTTTATTAGAGTAAACAGTCTGTCCCAAAAGTCTCAGAGCAGTTTCAAGATTTAATAATAAAAGTAATAATAACAAAAGCTTCAATATCTTTTTAAAATATTTTATTTTTTCCCCAATGACACATGAAGACAACTTTTAGCATTCATTTGTGTTTAATTAGAGTTCCAAATTTTTCCTCTCCCTTCTTACTTCACCTTTCCCCTCCCTGAGACAGAAAGCAATTTGATATAGTCCATACATGTTCAATCATACAAACCACATTACCATATTGGTCATGTTTGAAAGAAGACACAGAGCCAAAGGAAAAACATATGAAAAAAGTGAAAAACAGTATGCTTTGATCTGCATTCAGACTCTGTCAGTTCTTTCTCTGGAGGTGGATGGCATTTTTTCATCATGAGTCCTTTGGAATTGCCTTGGATCACTGTATTGCTGAGAATAAGCTTCGATATCTTAAAACTACACTTAGTCGTTAGGGACCCCTGTACATCCCCTGACCTTATGAAGTTTACAATCTTCTAGGGGTCACATGAAACACACATAAGCAGCTGTAGTATGATCCTTGCCACATTTTGTGGAGTCTAGCCTCAAAATTTCTTTTGCATCCTCTTCTCTATAGTCATGCAAACACTGCCCTGATCATCACTAACCTTCAATACTGTAAAAGATTCTTAATAGGTCTCTTGCCTTCCATTTCCTCCCTCCTCCGATCTACACTTGACATTCAGTGCCAAAATAGTCTTTCTAAGGTCAGGAACTGTCCTTACCAAGCTTTTTCTCAAAAACCTTCAGGTTCCTTATTACATCCCTGTATTGCACCTCCTACAAAAAACTTCTTCTGCTCCCATTTGTTAATGCACACTCCTTCTTCAAATTACTTTATATTTGCTTATCTATCTACATATTATATCCCAGGAAACAGAAAACAGTAACTTAACAGTAAAAAGAACACTTGAAGATGTAGTAAAATGTTGTTCAGTGATATCCAACTCTTCATAACCCTGTTTCTCTCAATTCTTTATCTGTAAAATGAGCTGGAGAAG
>NW_020954267.1:0-71167 GCF_900497805.2 Vombatus ursinus
CAAGTCACTTCACCCTAGTTTCCACATCTATAAAAGAGGGTCTATAACAGCACCTGCTTCCCATGTTTGGTGTGAGGAGCAGATGAGACAGTCCTTGTAAAGTACTCAGCCGTGCCTGGAACACAGGAAGCTCCCCCTAAACGTTAGCTCTTAGTCTTACTGAGCCCATCCACCAGACGACGGGCATTCCCCAGGCACAGCTACACGCTCTCCATGTCTCCTGGTTTCCCTCGGGTCAGTCTCCTTGACGGAGGAACCAGACACAAAGGAGCACTGCCTTGCCCTGGCCGGCGCCCCCTTGACCTCTCCTGCTGCCCCGGGCCCACTCGTGTCCTACTCCTCCTGGAAACCCCAGGGGGCTGAGCCAGCGCTCCTGGCATCCAGCCCCAGCCCCTGGTTTCCCTCCTCAGAGCCGTGGCTTTCTTGCGTGTTTGCGTCACTTCCTGCGGGAAGATGCAGGCGCACAGAAAGCATTTCATTAGAGCCGCGGCCCGTGGTGACTGGCTGCTGGACTAGGAGAGACTGCGGGCTGCACTAGCCTCGTAGGAGTCCCAAGACCCCTCGAGGTCTGGGACCCCACGCCTGGTAACTCTTCGTGGGCTCTGGGGCTGTGAAGACCTCGCAGGAGGTAAGGGGAGGAGCGGAGGGGCGGGGCTCCTGGCAGGAAAGGAGGGGAGGGGCGGGGCAGGCAGGAAGGTAGGACCGTATTCCGGGCCGGGGCGGGGCCGACCTCCAGGCATGCCCAGAAGGCGCCTCATCCTCCAGACTACGATTCCCAGAAGGCCGTGCTCCCCTCGGGCATTTTTTTTCCAAGCTTAAGGGCGGGAGGATTAGACTTCCGTCTGACTATGACACTTCCGCTTCCTTTTCTCTCCGCCTTTTCCTTGCTTGCTGGTTCCCGCTTCACCTTCTCTATCCTGAGCTGAAGTGTGACGGGGTGAGCCGGGGCCGAGAGCGGGGCCAGGCCCAGGGGGAGCCGGCTGCGGGGTGCGGCGGGGTCGGAGCACCGGGGGCTGATTGGGGAGCACAAGGAGAACGGGAGGAGCGTCCGCCAGAGGAGGAAGGATGCCCCCGAGGGGCTCCCAGGTGTCTGGGGGCGGCCCGTGCGTGGGGTGAAAGCGGGGGTTGGAGGCCGCCCAGGCAGAGGCGGAGCCTGGGGGCGGATTCTAATCCTCCTTCAGTCACGCCCGCATCCCGTGACCCCGGGCAGGGCCTGCCCCTCCAGGCCTCAGGCCTTCCGCTCTGCCCGGAGTCCCGGGGAATGTGCTCCCCATGTGTGCCTGTCTGGTCCTCGGTTCGGACTTCCCGTGGCCTCATCTTCTCCTCCCAGCATCCTCCTGGGCAGCCCCTCCTCCGGGAAGCCTTCCCCGATGCTGCTGGGGCCCCGTGCCCTCCCCCTGCTGAAAGGGTCATCTGTCTGTCTTCCAGTTTGTCTCTAAAGAGATGCTGGCGCCAAGACAGCCCCCTAAATGACCGCTTCCTTCTGGCCCCCTCCCTGATCTCCCCTCAGTGCAGTAGTGGGAATGTCTAGTCTGAGCAGGGCAGACCCCCAGTGTGACCCCTCATTCTCCTGTTTCTCCTTTCCTTCCCAGCTCTACCTTCGGTGGCCTCTGCTCTGCCCCAGGAGGACAGCCTGGAGGAAGAGGGAATGGCTCCTGCCTTGACAGCCAGGCCCGGGAAGGTGAGTGCCACTTGCTGCTTCCCTGAGATAGTGTCTCAGGCCAGAGACTGTGAGGTGAGTTTCTTTATCCTGTGCTGTAACACTAGGAATTATGGGCATCAGAGAATCATATATTTATAGCTACAAGATACCACAGACACCAATTTATCCTCTCCACACACAAAAAAATAATTTTGAGTTCCAAATTCTTTCCCACTTTCCAGTCCTTCCCCAACCCATTGAGAAGGCAAACAACAGACCTTTATGACCATTATGCATGTGAAGTAATGCAAAACATTTCCATATTGGCCCTGGTCCAAAAAAAAGTGTAAAAAAATGAAAGTGACAAAGAATATGCTTCAGTTGTCCCTCAAAATTCATCAATTTTCTCTTCATTTTTTATAATTAGTCCTTTGGAATTTTCATGGATTACTATATTCATCAGAGTACTTAAGTCTTTCATTATTGCTACTGTGCCCTGTCTTCTCCTAGTTCTCACTTTTTATATTTATTGATTTTCTTTATAATTTATGGAATAAATAAAACAAGTATTTTCTTAACATAATATGATAAAAAAACAATAGTTGCATGTAAAATTACATATCTATTATCCATTACTTGGTATTCCTTTTAAATATATAACAAAGTTACCATGTAAATTTTTTTTCTTCTCTTTTTTCCTCTCCCCCCCACCATGGCTACCATGAGACACAAATAGGTGTATGGATGTATACGTGTGTCTGTATATATACGTGTATGTGTATGTGTGTGTGTGTATGTAAAATTATTCTATAATTACTTTTACTTATAAGTTTTTTCTCTGGATGCAGATACATCTTCATGTGTCCTTCATCGTTAATTTGGGTATTTATAGTAGTCAAAATAGCTTATTCACTCAAAGTTGTTCTTAAAACAATTATTACTGTTATTGTATACAATGTTTTCTTGATTCTACTCGTTTCACTTTAAATTGTTTTGTGCAAGTTTTTACATGTCTTTCTAATATCATTATGCTCATCATTTCTTATTCCATCACAATTATATACCACAACTTGTTCAGCCATTCCCCAATTGATGGGCATCCCTGCAATTTCCCATTCTCTGCTACCACAAAGAACTGCTGTAAGCATTTTAGAAGTTCTTTTCTTCTTTCCTTAGTCATCTTTGGAAATAGGCCTAGTATTGGTATTGCTGGATCAGAGGTATAGGTAGTTTAATAATCCTTTGGGCATAATTCCAGATTGCTCTGCAAAATAGTTGAATCAGTTGACAATTCAACCAACTATGAATTAGTGTCCCAATTTTTCCACATTCCCTCCAACATTTGTTGCTTTCCCCTTCATTCATTTTAGCCAATCTGATAAGTGTAAAATGATATCTCAAGGTTATTTTAATTTTCATTTCTCTAATCAGTTATGATTTAGAGCATTTTTTCATATAACTAAATTGTTTTGATTTCTTCGTGAGAAAACTGCTTGTTCATATCCTTTGACCGTTTATCAATTGAGGAACGATTTCTATTCTTATAGATTTGACTAAGTTCTTTATATATTTTAGATATAAGACCTTTATCTGAGAAACTGTCTATAAAAATTTTCCCCAATTTCTTGCTTTCCTTCTGATTTTGGCAATGTTTGTTCTATTTGTACAAAAACTATTTAATGTAATAGAGGAGCGTGGTGCCAAGATGGTGAAGTAAAGTCAGGGGCTCGCCTGAGCCCTCCTCCAGATCCCTCCAAAAACCTTTAAATAATGATTCTAAACAAATTCTAGAGCAGCAGAATCTACAGAAAGACAGTGAAATAATGTTCTAGCCCAAGACAAATTAGAAGGGCATCAGGAAAGATTTGTTGCAATAGGGCAAGAAAGCAATACAGTCCAGTGTCGGTTGTGCCAGTGCAGACAGGTTCCAGCCAACCAGGAGCAGGCCTTGGGAGCCACAGAATCAGTAGCAGCAGTGACTGCTTCAGGAGTTCTCAGCCCACAGAGGGTAAGGGGTTTGAACAGCTAGTCAGAAGGAGATTACAGGGGTCTCTTTGCTAGCAGTGAGGCAGGATTCCTTTGGTTTGCCCATACTCAGATCTGGGTTGCAGTCCTTGGTGGTAGTCCAAGGGCAAGGAGGAGCCCTAGCACACCAGAGCTTACAGCCACAATGGAACTAGAACCCTTTTCATAGTTTCAGGACAAAAATGAGTGCTTGTGGCCACTCACAGACCAGAGCACAGGCCAGGAGAGTAGTAAACACACCTGTCCTTAGATCATACCACCTTGGAAGAACTGAAAACTTACGGGTCCCTAGAAATATAAACAGCTGCACAAAACCCCTGAAGCTTCGTATAGTGCGCCCTCCTTACCGGAAACGGAGCCCCACTTTAACAAAGATTAAAAAGTCAAGTAATAGACTGGGGAAATGTGCAAACAACAGAAAAAAAAAATTCTGACCATAGTAAATTTCTGTGGTGATAAGGAGTGTCAAAACACACACTCAGAAGAAGATAACAAAGTCAAAGCTCCTACATCTGAAGTCTACAAGAAAAATGTGAATTGGTCTCAGGCAATGAAAGAGCTCAAAAAGAATTTTGAAAAGCAAGTGAGAGAAGTAGAGGAAACATTGGGAAGAGAAATGAGAGTGATGCAAGAAAATCATGAAAAATGAGTCAACAGCTTGGTAAAGGAGAACAAAAAAAATACTGAAGAAAATAACACCTTGAAAAGGCAGATTAGGCCAAATGGAAAAAGAGGCATGACAATTCACTGAAGCAAAGAACTCATTAAAAAGTAGAATTGCCCAAGTGGAAAAGGAGGTACAAAAGTTCACTGAAGAAAATAATTCCTTAAAAACTAGAATTGAGCAAATGGAAACTAAAGTCTTTATGAGAAATCAAGAAACAATAAAACAAAACCAAAAGAATGAAAAAATAGGAGGCAGTGTGAAATATCTCACTGTAAAAACAACTGACCTAGAAAACAGATCCACTAGAGATAATTTTAAAATTATTGGACTGCCTGAAGGCCATGATCTAAAAAGCCTAGACATCATCTTTCAAGAAATTATCAAGGAAAACTGCCTTTTTTTTCCTAGAAAGAGCGTAAACTAGAAATTGAAAGAAACCAGCAATCACTTCCTGAAAGAGATCCTAAAATGAAAACTCCTAGGAATATTATAGCCAAGTTCTAGAGCTCAGTCAAATCAATGAGAAAATATTGTAAGCAGCCAAAAAGAAACAATTTAGTATCGTAGAGTTACAGTCACAATAAGACAAGATTTATCAGCATCTACATTAAAGGATCAGATGGCTTAGAATATGATATTCCAGAGGGCAAACTAGCTGGGATTAAAACCAAGAATCACTTATCCAGCAAAAGTGTGTATAATCTTCAGGGAAAAAAATGGTCATTTAGTGAAATAGAGGACTTTAAAGCATTCTTGATGAAAAGACCAGAGCTGAATAGAAAATTTGACTTTCAAATGTAGACTCAAGAAAAGTATAAAAAGGTTAAAAGGAAAGGGAAATCATAAGGGACTTAATAAAGCCAAACTGTTTACACTCCTGTGTGGGAAGATGATACTTGTAACTCATAAGAACATTCTCATTATTAGTGCAATTAGAAGGAGTATATTTAAATGGGGGGCACAGGTGTGAGTTGAATATGAAGGGATGATATCTAAAAAAAAATAAAATTAAAGGGTGAGAAAGTAATATACTGGGAGAAAGGGTTATGGGGAGATAGAATGGGGTAAATTATATAAAAGAGGCAAGAGAAAGCTTTCATAGTAGAGGGGAAGTGGAGGCGTGTGTGTGAACCTTACTCTCATCAGAATTGGCTCAAAGAGGGAATGACATACACAATTGGGTGTAGAAATCTCACTCTACAGGAAAGTAGGAAGGGAAGAGGATAAGAGAAGGGGGAGCATAATAGAAAGGAGGACAGTTTGGGGAATGGGGTTGTCAGAAGAAAAGCACTTTTGAGGAGGGATGGGTGAAAGGAGAGAGAATAGAATAAACTGGGGGGAATAGGATGGAGGGAAATACATTTAGCAATAGTAACTGAAAAAATTTTTGAAGCAAATTTCTTTCATTAAAGGCCTTATTTATTTATTTATTTATTTATTTTGGTAAGGCAATTGGGGTTAAGTGACTTGCCCAAGGTCACACAGCTAGTACATGTCAAGTGTTTGGTGTGAGGCTGGATTTAAACTCAGGTCCTCCTGACTTCAGGGCCAGTGCTCTATCCACTGCGCCACCTAGCTGCCCTTCATTAAAGGCCTTATTTCTCAAACTGAGTCAAATTTATGAAAATAAGAGTCACTCCCCAGCTTATAAATGATCAAAAGATATGAAGTTTTCAAATGAAGTAATAATATCTACCTATAATCTATCTATAGACTTATTTTTTAAAAATTCACTATTGATTGGAGAAATGCAAATTGAAACAACTTTGAGGTACTGCCTCATCCCAAGTAGATTAGCTAATGGGACAGAAAAAGAAAATGAGAAATGTTGGAGGGGATGTGGGAAAAGTGGCATGTTAATGCTTTGTTGGTGTTTTGAACTGACTGCACCATTCTGCAGAGCAGTTTGGAACTATCCCAAAGAGATATAAAACCATGCATACCCTTTGACCTGGAAATACTGCTACTAGGTCTGTATCCCAACAGAGATAAAAAACAAAAAGGAAAAGGACCTATATGGACAAAAATATTTTATGGTAGCTCTTTTCTGGTGGCAGAGAGTTGTAAATTGAGGGGATGCACATCATTTGGGCAATGGCTAAACAAATTTTGTGATATGTAATAGGAGATTATGATAGAATACTATCGTGCTATAAGAAATGATGAGCAGGATGCTCTCGGGAAAACCGGAAAGACTTACATGAGCTGATACAGAGTGAAATGTACTGTGTACAAACTGACAGCAATATTGTAAGATAATCAGCCATGAATGACTTAGTCATTCTCAGCAATACAATGATCCAAGATAACTCTGAAGGACTTAGGATGAAAAATGCTACCCATCTCCAGAGAGAGAACTGATGGTGTCTGAATGTGAATTGAAGCATTTTTTTTTACTTTATTTTTCTTTTCTTTTTCCTCTTTTTGTCTGTTCTTTCACAATATGACGGATTGCATGAGCTTATTTTATATCCTCTAATTGATGAAGTTCTTTATTGTTTCAGCTAGTTTTTCAGTTCTCTAGACTTCTCATCCTCTACAGTGATGGTTGTTTTCTTTTTTACTTGTTATTGTTATTCCTTCATTTTCCATTTTTAGATCAAGATTGAATAAAAGTTGATAATGACCACCCTTGCTTCACCCAGATGTTCTTGGGAAGGTTTCTAGTTTATCCTCATTACAGATCATGCTTGTTTTTTATTTTAGATAAATGCTATTTGTCATTTTAAGAAAAGTTACATTTATTCCTATGTTTTCTGGTGTTTTTAATGGGAATGGGTATTGTATTTTGTCAAAAGCTTTTTCTGCATTTATTGATTTCAACATATGACTTTTGTTAATTTGGGTACTGACATTATCAATTATGCTTATAGTTTTCCTGATGTTAAATAAGCCCTGCATTCCTTGTGTAAGTACAGTCTGGTTATAGTATATGATCTATATGCTGTGTTGCTGTAATCTCCTACTAGTACTTTGTTTAAAATTTTTGCCTCAGTCTTCATTAGGGAAATTGGTTTGTTGCTTTCGTTCTCTGTTTTTGCTCTCCTTGGTTTAGTTAGCAAAGTCATAAAGTCATATTTGGGTCATAGAAGGAATTTGATAGGAGTCCTTCTTTACCCAATTTTTCAGATAGTTTATATAGTATTGGAATTAATTGTTCTTTGGAAGTTTGGTAGAATTCACTTGAAAAGCAATTTGGTCCTGGGGATTTTTTCTTAGGTGTTTCTTTATGGATTAGTCAGTTCTATTTTCTAAGATAGGGTTATTTAAGTATTCTATTTCTTTTGTTAATTTGGGCAGGTTTTTGTTTTTGTTTTTTTTGGTAAAAATTCATACATTGTACTTAGAGCATCCTTTTTATTGGCATATATTTGGGCAAAGTAGCTCGTAATAATTGCTTTAATTTCATCTTTATTAATGATGTATTCAGTCTTTTCATTTTGATATCGGTGACTTGCTTTTTTTTTCCTTTTTAAATGCAAACAACTGTTTTATCTACTTTATTGGTTTTTCATTAAACCAATTTTTATTAACTAGTTCAGTGGCTTTTATACTTTCAATTTTGTTAATTTCTCCTTTTGTTTTCAAGACTTCTGTTTTTATGTTTAAGGGTGGTTTTTAATTGGTTGTTTTTTCAGTTTTTGGTTTTTTTTAGTTACACACTCAATTTATTGATTTCCTCTTTCTCTCTTTCATTGGTGCAAGAGTTTACAGATATACATCTTTCTATAAATACTGCTTTGGCCGCATCCTACAAATTTTGGCATGTTGTCTCATTGTTACTGTTATTAACAAAAGTATGGATTATATGATTTGTTCTATGACCCCCACGTTCTTTGGGCTTAGGTTATTTAATTTTCAATTAATTTTAATCTGTGCTTCAAAGGCCCTGTATTGAATGTGATTTTCAATGTATTATGGTTGGTAAAGTATGCACTTATTATTTCTGCTTCACCATGTTTGTGAGGTTTTTGTGCACTAACATATCACGAATTTTTGTGAAGGTGCCATGCACAGTGGAGAAAAGGGTATATTCCTTTCTGTTCCCATTTAGTTTTCTTCAGAGGTCTATCTGTCATAGCTTATTTTTCTAAAAGTTATTCATCTCCTTAACTTCTTTCTTAACTATTTTATGGTTAGATTTATCTAGTTCTGAGAAGGGAAAGTTGAGGTCCCTTACTGGTATAGTTTGGCTGTCCAATTCTTCTTGTAACTCATTTTACTTTTGCTTTAAAGTTTTGGATGCCATGCCATTTGCTGCATATATTTTTAGTACTTTACGACTTCGTTGTCTATGGTACCTTTTAACAAGATGTATCCCTGTATCTCCTTTAATTAGATCTATTTTTGCTTTTGCATTGTCTCAGATCATGATTGCTACACCTCCCTTTTTTATTTCAGCTGAAGCATAACAACTTCTGCTCCTGTCCCTTATTTTAACTCTGTCTGTAATTTTCTTTTTTCAGATATGTTTTTTGTGAAGAACATATTGTTGGATTCTGGTTTCTGATTCATTCTGCTTTCCACTTCCGTTTTATATGTCAATTCATTCTATTTATGTTTACATTTATGATTACTGTGTTGATTTCTCCATCTTACTTTCTTCTGATTGTCCTTCTCTGTTTTCTTTTTTAACCCTGTTCCTCAGAAGATTTTTTTTCTTTTTTCTTTTCTTTCTTTTTCTTTGCTTCTTACTACTGAATAGTCTGTCTCTGGCTGCTTGTGTTATTCTCTGTCTGACCTGGGAGATCAGGCATTTGGCTATAGGATTCCTGAGAGTTTTTATTGTGGCAACACTTTCTGGAGGTGATTGGTAGATTCTTTCCCTTCCTACTTTGCTGTCTTATTCCAAGATATCTGGTCAGTTTTTCTTAATGATTTCTTAAAATATAACATCTAGGCTCTATTTTTGATCATGACTTTCAGGTAGTCCAATCATTCTTAAATTATCTTGCCTCCATCTGCTTTCCAGGTCACTTTCCTGATGAGATATTTCACATTTTCTTCCATTCTTTCTTCAGTCTTTTGACTTTATTATTTCTTGATATCTCATGGAGTTATTTGCTTCCACTTGGTCAATTTTAATTTTTAATCAGTTCTTTTCTTCACTTGGGTTTTGTCCCTCTTTTACCACTTGGCCAATTCTGATTTTTAATGAATTATTTTCTTCATTTTATTTTTGTGTTTCTTTTACCAAGCTGTAATTCTGTTTTCATAATTTTCATGTATTGCCCTCATTTCTTTCCCCAGTTTTTTCTCTGCTAGTCATATTTGATTAAAAAAATTTCTTGCTCATTTGAAAACATTTTCTTTAGCTTTTTTTGGGGTAATTCTTGTTGGGCTTCTGTCTAAATTACATGTTTCTTTGATGTTTGGTTGTAGATGCTTTCTTGTTTACTTCTAATAAATTCCACATGTGACTTTCAAAGCTGTCCTCTTTTCTTTTTGAACTTCCTTCTGTTCTCTTTCTGACAACATTATATCTAGTTCTCTGCCTCTTAAATCCTACCCTCCCTTTGTACCTCCAGTAAAGAAAGAAAAACACAATGCATTTATAGCCAGTAAGCATAGTCATATAAAATAAATTCACAAATTTGTCTCCACTTTTCTGTCAGAAGATGGGTAGCATGTTTCATCATCAGTTTTCTAGAGTGATGACTGATCATTGAATGGTATTGTCATTTGTAAATTGTTTTCATAGTTCTACTATTTTCCTCCTTCATTGCTTTATATAAGTCTTCCTATTTTCTTTGAAACTGCTCTTTTCATAATTTCTTTTGGCACAATAATATTCTTTTTGATGAAATGATCAGATGTTCTCAGTTGATGGGTATCCCTTTACTGTAACAGAAAGAATCGTTAGAAACATTCTTGTCCTTTTGAGTCCTTTTCCATTTTTTGTTTTTGATCTCTTTGGGAGTATAGACGTAGTTGTTGCTTTGGCTAGGTCAAAGAATATACACCCTTGAGTAGTTTTCTGCCATCATTCTGAATTGCTTCCTATAGTGGCTCTGCTAATTTTCAGCTTTACCAGCATGAGTGCCTTATGCACTTACCGATAAAAGAGAAGAAAACAACCACATCAATTAATTGGACATGAAATTCAGAAGATCAATAGTCAGCAGACATTTATGAAGCTCTATTATATGCCATGGCATATAATATAATACATAATAATAATAACAAGGTATCAAGTTCAACTACTACATTGATGGTAAATTCTTCAACTTGAAAGGGCTGCAAGTCAAGACCAAAGTGGAGGGAATGTTGGTGCATGATTTTCTGTTTGCAGAGTATTGTGCTCTCAATGTAGCCTTTGAAGATGAGATGCAGCAAAGTATGGATTGATTCTCTGCTGCTTGTGTTAATTTTGGTCTAACAATTAATACCAAAAACACAGGTGTTCCATCAGCCAGCACCACACCATGCATATGTGGAACCTTCATTACAGCAAATGGAGAAGTTTTGAATGCTGTGGATAAATTCACTTACCTTGGCAGTATGCTTTCTAGGGATGTACATGTTGATAAAGAGATTGATGCATGCATTGTCAGAGCTAGCTCAGTGTTTGGAGGTTCTAAAGGAAAGTATGGCAGAAAAGAGGTAATAGATTACCAGACTGAAGGTTGGCACAGCTGTTGCGCTGACCTCATTGTATGTCTGTGAAACCTCGGCAGTATGCTAATACCATGCCAGGAAACTGATTTGCTTCCATTTGAATTGCGTTAGGAAGATTCTGAAGATCATTTGGCAGGATGAGATATATGAAACACTGAAGTCCTTTCTCGAACTAAACTGTTAAGCATTCAAACTTTACCGCAGAGAGCATAACTCTGATGGACTGGCTATGTTGTTTGTATGCCAAACGTATGCTTGCCAAAAAGACTTTTATGAAGAACTCACACAGGGCAGTTGCTCACCTTGTCAGAAGAAGCAATACAAGGACACTCTCAAGGTCTCTCTCTTAAGAACTTTGGGGGGCAGCTAGGTGGCACAGTGGATAGAGCACCAGCCCTGGATTCAGGAGGATGTGAGTTCAAATCCAGCCTCAGACACATAACACTTACTAGCTGTGTGACCCTGGGCAAGTCACTTAACCCCATTTTCTAGCCAAAAAAAAAAAAAAGCACAGCTAGGTGGCTCAGTGGATAGAGCACTGGCCCTGAAGTCAGGAGGACCTGAGTTCAAATCCAGCTTCAGACCAAACACTTGACACGTACTAGCTGTGTGACCCTGGGCAAGTCACTGAACCCCAACTGCCTAATCAAAAGAAAAAAAAGGACTTTGGAATTGATTATGTGACATGAAAGACTCTGGCGCTGCCCAGCATAGCATGCCCTCATCAGAGAAGGTTCTGTGCTCCATGAGCAAAGCAGAATTGAAGTAGCTCAAAAGAAATGTGAGATGTGCAAATTTAGAGAATCTACCTCAAATGTTCACATGAACTATTTTTTTGTCAGTCAGACATAGTTCAGGATCTTTTTCTTTTCTTTTTTTTGTTTTGTTTTTGTTTTTTGTTAGGCAGTGGGGTTAAGTGACTTGCCCAGGGTCACACAGCTAGTAAATGTTATGTGTCTGAGGCTGATTTTGAACTCAGGTCCTCCTGAATCCAGGGCCAGTGCTCTATCCACTGCGCCGCCTAGCTGCCCCTCTTTTTTAAAATTATATATTTGTAGTTTTTTTGTATTATCTTCTGTTGGGTCTTCTTATTTTACACTGTCAGTTAATGCATGTCTTCTAGTGATTCTCAGATTTCCTCCCTTTTGTCATTTTTAACTACATAAATGACACTGTTATTCATATGCCATTTTTTTCTAGTTATTCTTTATTGGTGAGAATTCATGTTTCTTTGTTGCCCCAAAGAGTGCTCTTATGAATGTTTTTGTATAAAAATTCAGTTGTGGCCTTGGTCTACTTATCTGGAAAAGGAATGGCAACATGGTACAGTGAGAATAGCCCTGGATTTGAAGCCAGGGGGACTTGCGCTCAAAGTGTAGAGCCACCATTTACTCCCATTTTGACCTTAAGCAAGTCACTTTCCCTCTCTGGGCCTCACTTCCCTAATTTGTAAAATGAGAAAACTGGATTCTAATGTCTCTTCCAGCTTGAAATATATGAATTGGAAAATAATAGTCCTTTAACACCCTTTTTGGCAGCAAAAAATTGTTCACGTGCTGTTATAGACAGGAGATTGTAGTTCCCCATTCTTGTCCTTGCTCTCAGGGTCCTAGGAGCATTGACATAATCGTGTTCATTTCAGAGTACCACATTTCAGAAAGCACAGTGATTGGATGTAAAGAGGAAGGGAACTGTCTCACTTGTGAAGGGATCAGGCTGATTGGTTAAAGGGACTGGGCCTGTTTAGCCTGGAAGAGAAGACTTAGGACATCATGATAGCTATCTTCAGCTATTTAGTTTTCATTGTTTATTTTAGCAAGTAGAAATAGATTAGCCATATTACTCCTTCAGCTTAGAAGATAGAAGTAGGAGCCATGGGTACACAGTGCAAAAAAAAAAAAAAGGCAGAAAAACCTGACACATTTAAAATTGATGTCATTGGAACTGTTTATAACAATAAACATTTATTAAGTGCCTGCAAAGTGGCAGGCACTGTGCTAAGTGCTAAAGATACAAAACATGGCAATAATAGCTCCTCCCCTTAAGGAGCTTACAAACTAATCAGAGAAGAATACTTTTGAAAAAACTTTTAATCATCTAATTTTAATTTCTAGAATAAAACAAGCATTTCCAGTACATAGTATGATAAAAAAAAAAAAAGATGATTGCATATGTCAACCTGAAAGTTGGTTAAAGAGACAACAAGCTAGGTGATAAATAAATTCATATTGTTTTATTCCCTTAAGTTAGCAGCATGTAACATGTTACATGGAGACAGAGGTTTAACTCTGACTGAATCAAGCAATTTTTGGAGGACATTTAAACCCTGACTCAAGATGTTTGTGTTACTCAGTTTATGATCTCCATTTGTTTCACCAGAGTATGAGAAAGGAAATTTAAATAAGATAGGCAAATGTCAGATCCAGGGTATCTGTCTTTCCTTTACCACCATCAAGGTAGTGTCTGGGTTAAAGGCCCCTTAGTGGTCATAAACATAAAAATGCTCTTGGTCAGCTTTAGCTGTTAACATAGGAAGGGGCATTCTTGGCTCACTCAGAAAGAAAAGATTAATTCAGGTTTTTGGCCCTTATTGGGGCTCAGTTGATCTTAAAAGATTATCACATATGAAACTGCAAATCTGTTATCTACAGCTTGCTATTCCTTTTAAATATATAATAAAATTATCATGTAAATTTCTTCTCCCTTCTCCCCTCAACCATAGAGGTGGCTACCATTAGATACAATTGTCTGTCTGTCTGACAGTGTGTGTGTGTGTGTGTGTGTGTGTGTGTGTGTGTGTGTGTGTGTGTGTAAAATCATTTTATACATACTTCTATTTATCATTTCTTTCTGGGAGAGGAATTCTTAAGTACCTGCTGACGGGGTTATGCGCCCATCATTCAGTTTCAGAAGCTGAGACCTTTGCCCCTTTTCTCCAAAAGGAATTTGGCTCCCTTTTGTTTACAGACCCCAGAAGACCCTTAAACTTTTAGATTCCTTACAGACTCCCCTTATCTCCCTTCCAAAGCCTTAGCCTCGCCTTTTGATCTTATTCAGTTGCACCTTTCCTCCCTAGCCCTAAAAAGAATCTGGCTCCCTTTGTCTGAACACCATTAAACTTTTAAGTTCCTTATCTACCTTCTTTATCTCCCTTTGAAATCAAACTTCTACCTTACAGTTCCCTTCATTATCTATTCCCATTGTCTATTCAGTCTCTCAGACCTTCCAAATGGAATTCACACCTAGACCCTTTTCCCAATCACGCCCCCCTTCCTCTGGCCACCCAAAGTTACTTTAGTGTATAAAAGATCCACCTTGGCCCCCATTCAGATGCTGACAATTTCTCATGCCCAAAAGGCTGAGACTCTCATGCCCACTCGTCCCTACGGGCGTTACTAATCTTCGGGTTCCTTGGGAGTCTGGCCTATATGTTTTATCTCTAATAAACTTTTTCTCTGGCTGGAAGAAGATTTGAGTTGAATTCTTTCAGGCAGGTCCTGGAGCCGCAATCTTGGGATCCGTTTGAGCACCCCAAAACCTCTAGACCTCTTCACCTGCTGTATACCAGACACTGTACTGGGATACAAACAAATAAATGAAACAATCCCTTGTGACAAGTGAAAGGTGAAATGACTGAGGAAACAAAGGTTCAATCTTTGGAGCATATCAGTTTATTGAGCAGTGCGTGGCAATTGCACAACAAACTGGGACTAGGCCCCTTCCTCAACTTAGGGTTGGATGCCGAATACAGGGAGAGTTGTACTTTTATACATTAAAAACAGTCAAACAAGACCAATTAGTTATAATCAAATAATACAGTATTCGGTAGTCTGATTTCTTATTGGAGGAAAGATTGGGGACTTTCCATGTTGGGAAGGGGATGGGGGAATTTTCCAGATTCACTTCCCTAGATTCAGAATACGAAGTGTCGCGTTCCCCCCAAGTGTCTGTATACAATCAAAGGAACATGGAAACAATAACTAATCATTCAGTATGGAGTCAGTTTTCAGATCAGACAAATGGGTTGCTTGAGATGTAGAATTGTGAGAAAAACTCCATCAGTCTCTTTGGATCTGACTGGGTTTCTGGTCAGCATAACCTCGGTCCTTAGTTAAGGGTCTCTAAATAGCAGGTAGAGGTGGTCTAGTTTCCCAGCCACACAGGGCTAGATTCAAACAATGCAGTAAGGTTTTCTCCCAGTTCCCACAATTGAATAAATTTTTCACACGAGGCAGAAGTTGGACTGGATCCGTAATTGAATGGAAAGAGAACTGAGCTGCCTCCAGAATTGAATCATAAGATGGAATCCGTGTGGTTGACTCAGTTGCCTCTATTCCCTGTACCATTTGCCGTCCTCTTGCCCTCAATTCCCTCACCCTGCTGGCAAGCAGTTTACATTTGAACTTCATAGCAATTAGAGATATAGGTGAATAAGCACACATGTTTCTGGTGTTTCAGGAATCAGTGACATTCAAGGATGTGGCTGTGGAATTCACTCGGGAGGAGTGGGTACAACTGAACCCATTTCAGAAAAAGTTGTACAAGGATGTGATGCTGGAGAACTATAGGAACTTGGTCTTTTTGGTAAGAATAACTACCCCTTTGAAGTCTTAATATATACTGTGACAACTTTCAAGATTTTAACAGTTGTTTTTGGCATACAAAAGGAAACTATTTGTAATCCTTTTGTAGCCAGGGGACAGATTACTGATGCTACCTGTTTCTAGGGAAAAGGCCTATGCCTGGAAATTGATGTCTTGATTTGTTATCCTTGAGAATGTTTCTTCCCCTCTCTGTTACTTCAAATCCAAGATGTTCTTTTTAATCTCAATGTAGGTTTCATCATCATACACAGTGTTCCCATTTTCTAAACAGGGAGTGAGTCAATTGAACTAGTTTTTTCCTAAGCCCTACTCAGTAATCCCTTGTACCATAATATAGAATATCCTTCATTGGTGCTTTGTACTGTCCTTGAGGTCTTCCTGGCATACCTACTTTTTTCCCAAAGAGGGTTTGAACTCGTTTGGATTCTTTTGTTAAGTTTTATGGATGTTCTTTTTAAAAATGTAGTTTACCAACACACACACACACACACACACACACACACACACACACACACACTCTCACACTCACACTCACAAGAAAAGGAAAAAACACTACTTCTGGGGCAGCTAGATGGTGCAGTAGATAGAGCACCGGCCCTGAAGTCAGGAGGACCTGAGTTCAAATCCAGCCTCAGACCAGCTGTGTGACCCTGGACAAGTCACTTAACCCCAATTGCCTAAAAATAAAAATAAACAAACAAATAAAAAAACAATACTCACTTCAGCCAACCCATTGAGACCTGCATGGTTGAAAAAAAAAAATCTCAGACAAAATCAGCTAATATAGTACCCTTGGTGTTATAAGATGGAAGGAGTATTTCATTTATCTGTTCTATGATAGAACTCTGAGATGACTCCCTAGCACTTTTTCATTTTCATTGAACAGGATTTGCAGTTTCCAGACCAGATGTCATCTTCCAGTTGGAAAGAAAGAAAGCATCTTGGATGCCAGAGCCAGATATTCCAAGAAGCAGCTGTCCAGGTGACTACAAAAACCAAGCAGATGGGTCATTGCAAAACAGTGATCTGTTGGTCATTTTAGGTAAAAGCTTCTGTAAGATGTTGAAGAAAGTGGTCTATCAAAGCTTCTTAGGTCTGTTGAGAGGAGCTGTGACTTCAAAACTTCATTTTTTTTCTCAAGAAGATACTTTTTTTAATATGTCTCTTTACTGAATTGTACCTCCACTCTCAAAGAAAGTTGTTGCCTCAGTATAGGGTAGTTATTTCTCTTCTGTTCATTGAAGATTTTCTTAACTTAAGCAGGCATTCTCCTGCCTCACTTTTAAAAGAAGCATATTACTTAAGGTATTTAAGCTCTTTTTGCTTGTGAGTTCTCTTCTGATATTTTCTAATGTTTTGTTTTTATGATTTTATTGCTTTGCTGCTACTTTTTGAAGTATTTAATCCTAATTCCCCTTTCTTCAGTCTATCATGTTATGTGTCATCTAGTTTTTTTTATGCTTTGAAATTATATTTATAAAGGCACATTAATATGTTTCTATGACAGGACTTGTTTAGCCATAACCGCATCATTGGACCTATAGATTTTCATTATTTTGCTCTTTCATAAAGCATTTCGAAAATTTTGCTGACAGTGCTTTGTTTGTTTTCAATAACATATTGAGGATGCTGATGTAGTACTGGGACCATTGGGTGAAGGAATATGAACAGTTTTGTAGCTCTAGCTGAAATTCCTATCTTACTTTTCAGGAAAATGGTAGCAGCAGCAACTTTAAAAAGTAGCTATTTCAATGTAATTGCCAAAATTTATAATTTTAAAGTATTTTTGCTAATCTGAATTCTATTTATAGCTACCTCCAAATTGTTTTCATTTTTACTTCTTTGATTACCAGATTTTGAGTAATGTTTCAGGTAATTATTAATAATTTCTCTTGACAAAAACAAGTATGTTTTACTATTATAGATTTCAATTAGTTCCTTACAGAGTAGGCATGTTGAATTTTTAGAGGAAATTTATGGCAACAATTGTCACATTTTTACCCTCAGTTCTTCTTTATTCAGTTTACTTTGTGTATCTATTTCTCCACCTCACTCTAAACTCAATTCTCTATTTTTTTTCAGTTCAGTCTTTTCCCTTCCTATTTTCATCTCCGAGGATAAGGCTATATTTGCAAGTTCTCAAAGTTATCTGTTTTTTTCTGAATAATTTTATTCTATTCAAATGTCAGGCACTTACAGTAGAGTTAAGGGTTCATTCATCCCTCCTGGTAATTTCATCCTATGTCAGTTCAATTACATTCGTTACCTTTGAGTCATCATACTTTCACATAAGTTAAATTGATCCTTAGTGAAAGAGTAGTGAGAGTAGCATTCTCAAGTGGGAAGGCAAGAGAATAGCTCTAAAATCTTAAGTAACTAAAAACATTGGGAAAGGAGGAAAAAGGCAGGGTTAATCAACTCTTTACTCTTCCTTTCAGAGAGCAGAAAATTTACTGGACATAAACCTCTTGAATGTAATGAATGTGGGAAGACCTTCACTTGCAAGACAAATCTTACTCAACATCAGATAATTCATGTTGGAGAGGAACCTTATGAATGTAGTGAATGTGGAAAGGCCTTCAGGATTAAGAAACAACTTTCACTGCATCAGAGAATTCATACTGCAGAGAAAGCTTATGAATGCAGTGAATGTGGAAAGGCCTTCTGGAAGAAGTCACATCATACTAAACATCAGAGAATTCATACTGGAGAGAAACCTTATGAATGTAATAAATGTAGGAAGGCCTTCAGGATTAAGTCAGAGCTTACTGCGCATCAGAGAATTCATACTGGAGAGAAGCCTTATGAATGTAGTGAATGTGGAAAGGCTTTCAGGATTAAATCAGGGCTTACTGTGCATCAGAGAATTCATACAGGAGAGAAACCTTGTGAATGTAATGGATGTGGAAAGACCTTCAGGAATAAGGGAACTCATATTGTGCATCAGAGAATTCATACTGGAGAGAAACCTTATGAATATAGTGAATGTGGAAGTGCCTTCAAGAGTAAGTCAGGGTTTACAGTGCATCAGAGAATTCATACTGGAGAAAAACCTTATGAATGTAGGGAATGTGGAAAGGCCTTTAGGAGTAAGTCAGAGCTTACTATGCATCAGAGAATTCATACAGGAGAGAAACCTTATGAATGTAATGGATGTGGAAAGGCCTTCAGGAATAAGGGAACTCATACTGTGCATCAGAGAATTCATACTGGAGAAAAACCTTATGAATGTAGTGAATGTGGGAAGGCCTTCAAAAGTAAGTCAGGGCTTACTGTGCATCAGAGAATTCATACTGGAAAGAAACCTTATGAATGTAGTGAATGTGGAACGTCCTTTAGGATTAACATACAACTTATAGTGTACCAGAGAGTTCACACTGAAGAGAAATCTTGTGAGTGTGGGAAAGTCTTCATGTGTGAGTCAAAACTTACAGTGAATCAGAGAATTCATACTGGAGAGAAGCCTTATGAATGTAGTGAATATGGAAAGGCCTTTATGAGAAAGGTACATCATAATGTGAATCAGTAAATTAATACTGGTAACATTCGTTTTGAATGTAAGGAGTGTGGGAAGGCTTTCCCATACAACTCAGAATTTATTCAACATCAAATAATTCATACTGGAGAGAAACCTTATCAATGTACTGTATGTGAGTAGGACTTCTTTTTTTTTAAATTAATTTATTTTGATTTATCAACAATCACTTCCATAAGCTTTTGAGTTTTAAATTTTCCTCCCCTTCCCTCCTCACCTCCCTCCCCAAGAGAGCATGCAGTCTGATATAGGCTATACATATACATTCCTATCAAACATATTTTCACATTAGTCATGTTGTAAGGAAGAATTAGAACCAATAGGAGGAACTACCAGAAAAGAGGAAACAAAACACAACAGAAGAAGAAAAATAGCAAATACCATTCTTTGATGCATTCGAACTCCATAGTTCTTTCTTTGGATGTGGATAGCATTTTCCATCATGAGGCTTTTGGAGATATCTTAGATCCTTGTAGTGGGAAGGACTTCTTGAGGAAGGCACATCTTACTAGGCATCAGAGAACTTACACTAGAGAAAAAAACTGATATGATTGTGCTTACTTAAGCACAGCAGAAGGAGGTGAGAAATAAGTACAGCATCCTTATTGCTCAGAACATGTCCAGTAACCATGGGTCACACTGTGTATCCTGAGTGGGGAGAAATACCTCCTTATTTCCCTCAATCCTTCTGTGTCCTGCTAGATAGTAGAGGAAGAAGAAATTGTACAGGGTATCAGCAAGAGGAGTTAGGGAGATGTATGAGTCCTTGTTCCCATGGGCAGATGGGCAGAGAATGTGGCACAGATGATTTATCATGATGATAATGGGAGACAGTGCTAAACTGACATAGTAAGGGAACTGGAGAGAGTGGGAGAAATGTTTGTGCAATACAGCTCCTTTGACATAGACCTGCATTGATGCACCACTCCCTCTGTTCATATGGACTATTTGTGTCTGACCTGTTGTAGAGCCTTTTGAGCTCATATTGGTCTGATCAGCCGCTGTTGGGCACACTGTACTTTGACCCTGACTTGGTGATGTCCTTTTGGTCCTCTTTGAGCACAAAGGACAACCACCACTACACTGATGCTATCCTGAGGTTAAGGGGCTGTTATATTGTATGTAGTATAAGATGTTGGCCTATGCTTAGTTTCCACCACAAGATTTTCCAGTTTTCCCAGAAGTTTTTGTCAAAGAGTGAGTTCTTTTTTTTTAATTTTTTTATTTTTTATTAGTTTGTTTTGATTTATCGACAATCATTTCCATAAGCTTTTGAGTTTTACATTTTTCTCCCCGTCCCTCCCACAGTGTGCAATCTGATATAGGCTATACATATACATTCCTATTAAACATATTTTCACATTAATTATGTTGTAAGGAAGAATTAGAACCAATAGAAGAAACCACAAGAAAGAGGAAACAAAACAAAACAGAAGGAAAAAAAGCGTATTAGTATTACTTGAAACAATTAGCAACTTTAGCAAAGTTGCAGGCTATAAAATAAACCCACATAAATCATCAGTATTGCTATATATTACCAACAAAGCCCAACAACAAAAGATAGAGAAATTCCATTTAAAGTTAATGTAGACATTACAAAATATTAGGAGTCTACCTACTGAAACAAACCCAGGAGCTGTATGAACACAATTACAAAACACTTTTCACACAAATAAAGTCAGATCTAAGTAATTGGAAAAGCATCAGTTGCTCATGGGTAGACTGAGCTCATGTAATAAAAATGACAGTTGTACCTAAACTAATTTACTTATTCAGTGCCGTACCAATCAAACTACCAAAAAATTATTTTCTAGAGCTAGAAAAAATAATAAAATTCATTTGGAATAACAAAAGGTCCAGAATATCAAGGGAAGTAATGAAAAGAAATGTCAAGGAAGGTGGCCTAGCTGTTCCAGATCTTAAATTGTATTGTAAAGCAGCAATCATCAGAACTATTTGGTATTGGCTAAGAAATTGGTGGATCAGTGGAATAGGTTTGGTATGCAAGACACAGTAGTCAGTGACTATAGTACTCTACCAAAAAGTGAGTTCTTATCCCAGAAGCTGGAGTCTTCGGGTTTATCATAGTAATACTATAGTCAATGATTACCATGTCTTGTGTACCTTGGGTTTTACATACCCTGCCTCCTTCTTATACTGTCACTTATAGGAAATAGGTATTTCTCTTTCCTCAAATATGGAAGGAAGGGATAGAGAAAATCCCACAGCATCAAGGCCATTAATGTTTTTAAACCATCACTTCTAATTAACACAATGACAGTGTGCTCCATACCTGGAACAAGCATGCCAAAGTAGAGCCAAAACCAGTGTCCACCAGGGCCCTAAAAAACCTTCCTGTGAACAAGCCCAGAAGCAAGGCTTCTGTCACAGATGGCGGGGTGAAGGGCAGGAGATGGGTTAGCTGAGCCTCACTGCTTAGGCAGCCAGGAAGGGTTTGTTTAGCATTAGAGCCCTGTGGGAGGGGCGCAGTTACTATGCTGACTGTTAGTCTGCAGAGTCATCAGACTCCACAGGACTGAGAATAAGGGTGTAGTCAGTGTAACAACTGCCACTGAGCATGGCTGGGACCCCAGAGTACCTTATTGTATTTGTAATAGAGCCCAGGTGGCCATCCTGGCTTCTTTTGGTACCAGTTTAGATAGTTACCAGTGCTTGAACTGACCTTATACCCGATGGTGACTTTCTCCTAGGGTCATTGCCAAGGAGGCCGGAGACTGAGTCAGCACATCCCCCGCCCCCCTCCCCGCCCCTGCCCGGTGAACTGAGATCTCCAAGAAGTAATCAAAATATAGGGAAGTCAGTTGAACCTTAGAATGTACAACCAGCTCTTATATTCCTAAAATGACACAATGCTAGCTAATGTTCAAGGTTATTCTTAAGAACTTTGGTATTGATTGTGTGACATGGGAGACACTGGCACAGGCCTGGTCAGTATGGCATGCCTTCATCAGAGAAGGTGCTGTCCTCCATGAGCAAAGCAGAGTTGAAGCAGCTCAAATGAAATGCCAGACATGCAAATTTAAGAGAATCCACCCAATGTTCACATGGACTATTTGTGCCCAACATGTGGTAGAACATTCCAAGCTGGTATTGGTCTGATCAGTCACAACTGGACACACTGTCTTGCATAATGATGTCATTTTGGTCCTCTTTGAGAAAGAAGGACAACAACTAACCAATATTCATGGGGGCCTTTCTTGTTTACATTATACAAGATGTCCCAGAAGTCTTAGTGCATGTAAGTATTATGAAAACAAACTATACTATGTTTTATATTCCTAGAACAATAGAATCTCCTGATTGTGAAAATGGGAGAAATTAAGAAGTATGCAAAGTAGCTAGAGAACTGGTGCCAAGAAGCTAAAATAGCAAAACTGATGATCTCTTAGCACTAACCACAGACACAGCTCAATGAAGTCCAATGAAAGAAAAAGTTTCAGCCTTCTCTGGCTTAAACTTTTTTTTTTAACTCGTTTAGGGGCAGAGCTTCTTAACCTTGTTTCTGTCATGGACCTCCTTGGCAAGCTGGTGAAGCTGAGGGATGTTGCCCAGAATCATGTTTTTAAATGCACGAAACAAAATACCCAAGAAAAAAACAAGGAAAATTATTATATTGAAATAATCTAATTTCTTCATCCCTATGCACGGACCACATGAAATCTATTCATAAAACCCTTTGGATCTCAGACCCAGTTAAAGAATCCATATTTTGATGTATCTCAGAAGTTGATGGAAGAAGCCATAGGATTGCAGTTCTAGAGAGGAAGCATCCTCCAAAGCTTATTATGGATTCCAGTTTTTGGTTATTGCCTTTTCAATACCACACCTACCTTCCTTTCTCCTATGGCCTTCTCTTTGTCCCTCTTGTCTTCCAGTACTTTGTGTGTGTATCCAAGTTTCCCCTGACACTTTGCTCATTATCATTCAAGGTCATCTTTCTTGCTGTTCATCTAAGAGTTTTGTTTCATTGGGGTGTTTCTGTGGTTGGCAGAGTGACCAGCCAACAGGTAGCTTGTTCTCCTGGTGACCCCTTCGTCCCCCCTTTCCTGGAACCACACAGGCCATTGCAGATACTCTGCCCCTGCCTTAGCAACCATGTAGCTAAAAACACATAATTGCACTGTTTCTGTCTCTGTCATATATATCCTTCCTTGATCTTAGGTGTGTATCAGAGACAGAATTGACCAGGCCAAGACTTTGTGAACTATGAAAAGTAGAAAGAACCAGAGATATAATAAATAGAATCCTTAGCAGGGTCTCTCAGAAACTATGGCAACCCTGAAATATTGCCTACTTTACTGAGACCAGCCATGAATGAACAAAGAAGCCAAGAAAGTATGTTTTACAAACAAAGGAGTGGTTAATTCATCAGCTATGCCACACCTCGTAGTGAATTTGGTACAGTCAATTTGAGTCTAATCTCCCTAGACTCCAAAGTGGTAGAGGAGAGTTGCTTCCATTTTCAGAGGATTCCATTCTTTGAGTCTTACTATGTGTTCTCAGTAAGTCTTTGTTAAACATAATGGAGGTTAAGCAGGTAATTAATGTAGAAGAAATATCAATTGGTTAGCTGATAATGAGAGTAATCAATGGTTATTGGTATTGGGGAGAACACCTGCATGTGTGCTCATAATCTGTTGTAATGAGGGACTCCCAAATCCTTTAGGATTACCTCTAGAACTTTGAGGGGAATACTAGTCCAGTAAGTGAAGGGTGCTGCCTGCAACCTTAGCTATAATAGTTTGTTTAATTTAGTTTTTTTTTTAAATTCAGATATAATTCTTGTTTTGAAGCAAGAGGACTGCTTGAATCTGCTTCAGTCAGTAGGATTTTTACAGTTCCCTTTGACCTCAGTCACAACATCTACTCCAGTATATGTCCTTCCTTGCCATTCTGAAATCTGAGCCCTTTAGTGAAGACGAAAGACTTACTGATTATGTGGTGAGATCACTGTCTTGAAGTAAGACTGAGGCAGTGTAAAGGGACTGAACTTTCACTGTAGTTGTTAGGTGAGATGATCCCTCTTTCCACAATTCCAGGGTCCATGTATTCCCTTCAAGATGGATTACACGTCCCGTTATCCTTATTGCCTGTTTGAGTGAAGCAGCCAAAGCATCACATAAAGGAATGGGTAAGACCAGGAGGAAATGGGATTCAGTGGAAACATTTTGAATTGGAGTCACAAAAGCTGACTTAAAATCCCAGTTCTGTCACTTAATACCTCTGACCTAAAGCGAATCACTTAATTTCTCTGGCCCAAAGTTCCTTCTGTTTATAATGAAGGGCTTAAAGTTACTGGGCTATAAGATTCTGCCTCAGTGTACAACTTTGATCTTTGGAAATACTCATACCTAATTCTAGAAATGAATGAAAAAAAGTCTTTTGTTAAGTGCTTACAGTGTTTAAAACACTGCTAGGAGCTGGGGGTGCAACTAGTAAAAAAGAGACAGGTTCTTCTCTAATTTAAGATTCTAAGGGAAAGAACAAGTCAAATCAATAAATATTTATGAAACCCCTGCTATGTGCAAGCCACTGTGCTAATAAGTGCTAGGGAGACTAAGGAAACCAAAAGACAGCCTCTGTACTCAAGGAGCTGACAAACTAGTAGAGGGAAATAATATGTAAAGAGTTGTATGCAAATATACAGAATATCCCCAAAGTCTTAGTGCAGTATTGAGCTTTGATAGGAAGAATCAATGAAATCTCAAAAGGAAGTCACTAGCATTAAGGAGAACCCCTTATAAGAGGTAGAATTTTGTTCATTTGTTGTCATGTCTGACTCTTTGTGACCCCGCATGTCATATCCCGCCAGGCTATTCTCTCCTCCACTATCTGTTGAAATCTGTCCAAGTTCATGTTCATTGTTTCCATTGTACTATCTGTCCATCTCATCCTCTGCCATCCCATTTTCCTTTTGCCTTCAATCTTTCCCAACATCTCAGTCTTTTCCAATGAGTCTCATCTTCTCATGTGGTCAAAGTCTTTACACTTCAGCTTCAGTGTTTGACCTTCCAGTGAATAGCCTAAATTAATTTCTTTAACTGTTGACTGATTTGATCTCCTTGCTCTCCGAGAGACTCTAAAAAGTCTTGTACAGCATCAAAATTCTAAAGCATCAATTCTGTGGCCCTCAGCTTTTCTTTCCTTGTCCCGCTGTCACAGCTGTACATTGCTACTGGAACAACCAGTAGCTTGCAGTGCATCTGTGGGGCATTTAGCGATGGGTCAGACATAAAAGACGCCAAGGTCAAACAGCGATCCCAGGGCATAGCTGGTCATCCAGAGTTTTGTCCTGGCCCTGGTGTTTGATAACTCTGGAATAGAGCGAGATTGATGACTGCAACTCTGGCTCACTTAAATTCAGTTCGTGGGCAAGTCAAGATACTGCCCTGTGATGTCATTGGTCGTCTTCAAAAATGAAGGAGGAATAATAAACAATGAATTAGATTTTGGTGAGGTACAGCAGCTCGAAGTTACCAGTTTCACTTTCTCTTCCATGGTTACTGAAGTATGTTATAATCTCTATCCTAATGATTCTCGAAAATTCTTATCCATCTGTACCCTCTTTGCCATCCTTAGTCTCACATCTCTAAATGCCTATGGGACAAAGTGGATGTCCCATAGACATCTTAAACTCAGAAAAGTCTAAAACTGAAAACAATCAAATCACAAGTTTTTAAAAATAATTTTTGTTGATGTTTTCTGTTTCTTACATCATTATAGTATTCTATGTGTGGTCCTTCCTTCATCTCCCATGAGAGCCATCCCATAAGATAAACAGTGGTTTATTTGGTTTTTAGAAAGGAAATATAATCAGCATAGCTGATCAGTACATTGAAAAAGTCCAAAAATATGTGCAGTGTGTAATATCTGTGAACCTCTGACCTCCACTGAGGAGTAGGTTGGGTCTGTCTTTTCATATTTCTTCATTTGAGACCCACTTGGTCTTTACAATTTTGTTACATTTATTTTTGATTCTTTTCTATGTCATAGTTCTTTCCATCCATGGCTTTTGGAAGTCAGCTTCCTCATTTTTGTATTTTCTAAACTCAAATAGTTTATTAAGCATATTATCTATGGACCATCAATGTATCTTATGCTGACCTCCCAATAGTATGCATTACATTGCTTGAATATTTCAAAACGAGACAAATTTCTCCCTCCTCCCAAAGTGAAGTATATTACAATCTTTTTCCCCAAACTCTCCTCTCTTTTTTTTTTTTAATTTTTACATTAGTCATCTTGTAAAGAAGAATAAGAGGCAATGGGAGAAACCATAGAAAGAAGAAAAGGGAAAAAAAGAGAGAGACAGCAGTTAATACACTTTGGTCTGCATTCAGACTCCATAGTTCTTTTTCTGGATGTGGACAGCATTTTCCATCATGAGTCTTGGAGTTGTCTTAGATCCTTGCATTCCTAAGAAGAGATAAGTCTATCAATGTTAGTTATTGTACAATGTGGCTGTTACTGTGTATGATGTTCTTTTGGTTCTGTTTACTTCAGCATCTTTCCAGGTTTTTCTTTTTTTTTTTCTCTTTATTTTTTTTATTAATTTATTTTGATTTATCAGTAATCATTTCCATATGCTTTTGAGTTTACAATTTTTCTCCCCCTTCCTCCCCACCACCCTCCCCAAGATGGCATATCATCTGATATAGGCTATACATTTACATTCATATTAAACATATTTTCACATTACTGATGTAAGTAAAAATTAAAACCAATAGGAGGAACCATCAGAAAGAGGAAACAAAACTCAACGGAAGAGAAAAAAAATAGCAGTTTGACTTCCATAGTTCGTTCTTTGGATGTGGATAGCATTTTCCATCACAAGGCCTCTGGAGATGTCTTAGATCCTTGTTTTGCCAGGAAGGGTTAAGTTTATCAATATTAGTCATCACACAACGTGGCTGTTATTGTGTACAGCGTTCTCTTGATTCTGCTCACTTCACTCAACATCAGACCATACAAGTCTTTCCAGATTTTTTTGAAGTCGCCTGTTCATTTCTTACAGCACAATAATATTCCATCACATTCATATACCACAGCTTGCTCAGCCATTCCCCAGTTGATGGGCATCCTCTCAATTTCCAATTCTTTGCCACCACGAAAAGAGCTGCTATGAATATTTTTGTACATGTAGGTCCTTTTCCCATTTGTGTGATCTCTTTGGGATATAGCCCTGGAAGTGCTATTGCTGGGTCAAAGGGTATGCACATTTTTATAGCCCTTTGGGCGTAGTTCCAAATTGCTCTCCAAAATGGTTGGATCATTTCACAACTCCACCAACAATGCATTAGTGTTCTAATTTTCCCACATCTTCTCCAACATTTATCATTTTCCTGTTTTGTCATGTTGGCCATTCTGATAGGTGTAATGTGGTACCTCAGAGTTGTTTTGATTCGCATTTCTCTACTCAATAGTGATTTAGAGCATTTTTTCATATGATTATAGATGGCTTTAATTTCTTCATCTGAGAACTGTCTGTTCATATCCTTTGACCATTTATCAATTGGGGAATGGCTTGTGTTCTTATAAATTTGACTTCTCTACATATTTTAGAAATGAGGCCCTTATCAGAGAGACTGGTTATAAAAATTCTTTCCCAATTTTCTACCTTCCTTCTAATCTTAGTTGCATTGGCTTTGTTTGTGCAAAACCTTTTCAATTTAATGTAATCAAAATTATCTATTTTGCTTTTCGTAATGTTCTCTATCTCCTGTTTGGTCATGAATTCTTCTGTTCTCCATAGATCTGACAGGTAAACTGTTATTTGCTCTCCCAGTTTGCTTATAGTATCAGTCTTTGTATCTAAATCATGAACCCATTTTGACTTTATTTTGGTATATGGTGTGAGATTTTGGTCTATGCCTAGTTTCTGCCATACTCTTTTCCAGTTTTCCCAGTAGTTTTTTTCAGAGTTGGTTCTTATCCAAGAAGCTGGGTTCTTTGGGTTTATCAAATAATAGATTACTATAGTCATTGAATACTGTGTCTTGCATAGTTAACCTATTCCACTGATCCACCACTCTGTTTCTTAGCCAGTACCAAGCAGTTTTGATGATTGCTGCTTTATAATATAATTTAAGATCTGGAATGGCTAGGCCACCTTCCCCTGCATTTCTTTTCATTAGTTCTCTTGGTATTCTGGACCTTTTGTTCTTCCAAATGAATCTCGTTATTATTTTTTCTAACTCTATAAAATAATTTTTTGGTAGTTTGATTGGTATGGCACTGAATGAGTAAATTAGCTTAGGCAGAATCGTCATTTTTATTATATTAGCTTGGCCCACCCATGAGCAACTGATGTTTTTCCAATTATTTAGATCTGACTTTATTTGTGTGAAAAGTGTCTTGTAATTGTGTTCATATAGTTCCTGGATTTGTTTCAGGAGGTAGACTCCTAAATATTTTATAATGTCTACAGTAAGTTTAAATGGAATTTCTCTTTCTATCTCTTGCTGTTGGGCTTTGTTGGTAATATATAGAAATGCTGATGATTTATGTGTGTTTATTTTATAGCCTGCAACTTTGCTGAAGTTGTTTATTATTTCAAGTAGTTTTTTACTTGATTCTCTGGGATTCTCTAAGTATAACATCATGTCGTCTGCAAATGATGATAGCTTTGTTTCTTCTTTGCCTATTCTAATGCCTTCAATGTCTTTTTCTTCTCTTATTGCTAAAGCTAACATTTTGTTAGCTTTGTTTCTTCTTTGCCTATTCTAATGCCTTCAATGTCTTTTTCTTCTCTTATTGCTAAAGCTAACGTTTCCAGTACAATATTGAACAACAGTTGTGATAATGGACATCCTTGTTTCACCCCCAATCTTATTGGAAATGCTTCTAGCTTGTCCCCATTACATATGGTGCTTGCTGAAGGTTTTAGATAGATGCTATTTATTATTTTAAGGAAGACTCCATTTATACCTATGCTCTCAGTGTTTTTAATAGTAATGGGTATTGTATTTTGTCAAAAGCTTTTTCTGCATCTATTGAGATGATCATGTGGTTTCTGTTAGTTTTGGTGTTGATATGATGAATTATGCTGATAGTTTTCCTTATATTGAACCAGCCCTGCATTCCTGGTATAAATCCTACCTGGTCATAGTGTATTATTCTTGTGATAAGTTGCTGCAATCTATTTGCTAATATTTTGTTTAAAATTTTTGCATCTATATTCATTAGAGAAATTGGTCTATAATTTTCTTTCTCTGTTTTGACTCTTCCTGGTTTAGGTATCAGCACCATATATGTGTCATAAAAAGAATTTGATAAGATTCCTTTTTCACCTATTTTACCAAATAGTCTATATAGTATTGGAATTAATTGTTCTTTAAATGTTTGATAGAATTCGCCTGTAAATCCATCTGGCCCTGGAGATTTTTCCTAGGTAGTTCATTAATGGCATGTTCAATTTCTTTTTCTGAGATGGGGTTATTTAAGTATTTTACTTCCTCTTCTGTTAATCTGGGCAATTTATATTTTTGTAAATATGTATCCATTTCACTAAGATTGTCAAATTTGTTGGCATATAGTTGAGCAAAATAATTCCTAATTGTTGTTTTAATTTCCTCTTCCTTGGTGGTAGTTTCACCCTTTTCATTCTTGACACTAGTAATTTGGTTTTCTTCTTTCTTTTTTAAAATTAGATCAACTAAAGGTTTATCTATTTTATTTTATTTTTTTTCATAAAACCAGCTCTTAGTTTTATTTATTAGTTCAATAGTTTTCTTAATTTCAATTTTATTAATTTTTCCTTTGGTTTTCAATATTTCTAATTTGGTGTTTAATTGAGGATTTTTAATTTGTTCTTTTTCTAGTTTTTTTAGTTGTATGCCCAATTCATTGATCTCCTCTTTTTCTGTTTTATGTATGTAAGCATTTAGAGATATAAAACTTCCCCTAAGAACTGCTTTTGCTGCATCCCATAAGTTTTGTTATGTTGTCTCATTATTGTCATTCTCTTGAATGAAATTATTGATTGTTTCTATGATTTGTTGTTTGACCCAATCATTTTTTAGGATTAGATTATTTAATTTCCAATTATTTTATAGTCCATCTTTCCATGGCCCTTTATTACATATAATTTTTATTGCATCATGATCTGAAAAGAATGCATTTAATATTTCTGCCTTTCTGCATTGGATTGTGAGGTTTTTGTGCCCTAGTACATGGTCAATTTTTGTGTATGTGCTGTGTACTGCCAAGAAAAAAGTATATTCCTTTCTATCCCCATTCAGTTTTCTTCAGAGGTCTATCATACCTAACTTTTCTAATGTTCTATTCACCTCCTTAATGTCTTTCTTGTTTATTTTGTGGTTAGATTTATCTAGTTCAGAGAGGGGGAGGTTGAGGTACCCCACTAGTATAGTTTTGCTGTCTATTTTTTCCTGTAACTCCCTGAACTTCTCCTCTAAGAATCTGGACGCTATACCATTTGGTGCATATATGTTTAGTAATGATATTACTTCATTGTTTATGGTGCCTTTTAGCAGGATGTAGTTTCCTTCCTTATCTCTTTTAATAAGATCTATTTTTGTTTTTGCTTTGTCTGAGGTTTCCAGGTTTTTCTAAAGTCTGCCTGCTCATCATTTCTTACAGCACAATAGTATTCCATTACATTCACATACCACAAATTGTTCAGCCATTCCCCAATTGATAGGCATCCTCTCAATTTCCAATTCTTTGTCACGACAAAAAGATCTGCTGTACTTTTGCACATGTGGGTCATTCTCCCATTTTGTGTTATCTCTTTGGGATACAGCCCTAGAAGTGCTATTGCTGGGTCAAAGGGCATGCACATTTTCATAGCCCTTTGGGCATAGTTCCAAATTGCTCTCCAGAATGGTTGGATCAGTTCACAACTCCACCAGCAATGCATTAGTGTTCCAGTTTTCCCACATCTTCTCCAGCATTTATCATTTTCCTGTTTTGTCATATTTGCCAGTTTGATAGGTGTGATGTGGTATCTCCAAGTAGTTTTGATTTGCATTTCTCTAATCAATAGTGATTTAGAGCATTTTTTCATATGACTATACATAGCTTCTTTAATTTTTTCATCTGAAAACTGCCTGTACATATTCTTTGACCATTTATCAATTAGGAAATGACTTGTATTCTTATAAATTTGACTCAATTCTCTCTATGTTTTAGAAATTAGGCCTTTATCAGAGACACTGGTTGTAAAAATTCCTTCCCAGTTTTCTGCTTCCCTCCTAATCTTGGTTGCATTGGCTTTGTGCAGAAACTTTTCAATTTAATGTAATCAAAATTATCCATTTTGCATTTTGTAATATTCTTTGTCTCCTGTTTGGTAATAAATTCTTCCATTCTCCATAAATCTGACAGGTAAACTATTCCTTGCTTTCCCAGGTTGCTTATATCAGCCTTGATATCTAAATCATGTACCCATTTTGACTTTATTGTGATATACGGTATAAGTGTTAGTCTTTGCCTAGTTTCTACCATACTCTTTTCCAGTTTTCCCAGCAGTTTTTTCAAATAGTGAATTCTTATGCCAGAAGCTGGAGTCTTTGGATTTATCAAATAGTAGATTACTATAGTCATTGACTTTTGTGTCTTGTGTACCTAACCTATTCCATTGATCCACTAATCTGTTTCTTAGCTAGTACCAAGAAGTTTGATGATTGCTACTTTATAATACAATTTAAGATCTGGTGTGGCTATGCCACTGCCCTTGCATTTCTTTTTATTGATTTCCATGATATTCTGGACCTTTTGTTCTTCCAGATGAATTTTGTTATTATTTTTTCTAGCTCTATAAAATAATTTTTTGGTAGTTTGATTGGTATGGCACTGAATAAGTAAATTAATTTAGGTAGATTTGTCATTTTTATTATATTAGCTCAGCCTACCCATGAGCAACTGATGTTTTTCCAATTATTTAGATCTGACTTTATTTATGTGAAAAGTGTTTTGTAATTGTGTTCATATAGTTCCTGGGTTTGTTTTGGCAGGTAGACTCCCAAATATTTTATAATGTCTACAGTAAGTTTAAATGGAATTTCTCTTTCTATCTCTTGCTGTTGGGCTTTGTTGGTAATATATAGAAATGCTGATGATTGTTGTGGGTTTATTTTATAGGCTGCAACTTTGCTAAAGTTGTTAATATTTGATTCTCTAGGATTCTCTAATTATATCATCATATCGTCTGCAAAGAATGATAGCTTTGTTTCTTTTTTGCCTAGTCTAATTCCTTCAATTTCTTTTTCTTCTCTTGTTACTAAAGCTAATGTTTCTGGTATCATATTGAGTAACAGTGGTGATAGTGGACATCCTTGTTTCACCCCTGATCTTGTTGGAAATGCTTCTAGCTTATCCTCATTTCATATAATGCTTGCTCATGGTTTTAGGTAGATGTTACTTATCATTTTAAGGAACACTCCATTTATTCCTCTGCTCTCTAGTGTTTTTAATAGGAATGGGTGTTGTATTTTATCAAAAGCTTTTTCTGCATCTATTGAGATAATCATATGATTTCTGTTAGTTTTGTTGTTGATATGGTCAATTATGCTGATAGTTTTCCTAATTTTGAACCATCCTTGCAGTCCTGGTATAAATCCTACTTGGTCATAGTGTATTATCCTCAAGATAAGTTATTGTAATCTCTTTCCTAATATTTTATTTAAAATTTTTGCATCTATATTCATTAGGGAAATTGTCTATAATTTTCCTTCTTTGTTTTGGCTCTTCCAGGTTTAGTTATCAGTACTGTATTTGTATCATAAAAAGAATTTGGTAAGACTCCACCTATTTTCACAAATTGTCTATATAGTATTGGAATTAATTGTTCTTTAAGTGTTTGATAGAGTTTATTTGTAAATCCATCTGGTCCTGGAGATTTTTTTCTTAGGGAGTCCATGGATAGCTTGTTCAGTTTCTTTTTCTGAAATGGGGTTATTCAAGTATTTTATTTCCTCTTCTATCAATCTGGGCAATTTAAATTTTTGTAAAAATTCATCCATTTCACTAAGATTGTCATATTTATTTTCATACAGTTGGATAAAATAGCTCCTAATTATTGTTTTAATTTCCTCTTCATCCTTTTCATTTTTGATACTGGTAATTTGGTTTTCTTCTTTCTTTCTATTTTTTTTTTTTTTTTGCTTAGGCAATGGGGTTAAGTGACTTGCCCAAGGTCACACAGCTAGAAAGTGTTATGTGTCTAAGGCCGGATTTGAACTCAGGTCCTCCTGAATCCAGGGCTGGTGCTCTTCTTTCTTTTTTTAAAATCAAATTAACCAAAGGTTTATCTATTTTTTTTTTCCATAAAATCAGCTCTTAGTTTTATTTATTAGTTCAATAGTCTTCTTAATTTCAATTTTATTAATCTCTCCTTTGGTTTTCAGTATTTTTAATTTGGTATTTAATGGGAGATTTTTAATTTGTTCTTTTTCTAGCTTTTTTAGTTGCAAGCCCAATTAATTCATTGGTCTCCTCTTTCTCTGTTTTATTCATGTAAGCATTTAGAGATATAAAACTTCTCTTAAGAACTGCTTTCATTGTATCCCATAAGTTTTGGTATGTTGTCTCATTATTGTCGTTCTCTTGGATGAAGTTATTGATTGTTTCTATGATTTGTTGTTTGACGCACTCATTCTTTAGGATTAGGTTATTTGCAATTAATTTTTTGTCTATCTTTCCATGGCCCTTTATTACATGTAATTTTTATTGCATCATGATCTGAAAGGGATGCATTTAATATTTCTGCCTTTCTGCATTGGATAGTGAGGTTTTTATGCCCCAGTACATGGTCAGTTTTCATTTAGATGTCAAGTACCACTGAGAAAAAGGTACATTCTTTTCTATCCCCATTCAGTTTTCTCCAGAGGTGTACTACCATTTCTAACTTTTCTAAAATTCTGTTTACCTCCTTAATTTCTTTTTTGCTTATTTTGTTGTTAGATTTATCTAGTTGGGGGGGAGGGGAGTTGGTCCTCCACTAGTATAGTTTTGCTGTTTTTCTTCCTTTAACTCCCTTAACTTTTCCTCTAAGAATATGGATGCTATACCACTTGTGCATGTATGTTTAGTAATGATATTACTTCATTGTCTAAGGTACCTTTTAGCAGGATGTAGTTCCCTTCCTTATCTCTTTTACCGAGATCTATTTTTGCTTTTGCTTTGTCTGAGATCATGATTGCTCCCCCTGCTTTTTTTTACTTCAACTGAAGCATAATGTGTTCTACTCCAGCCTTTTATCTTTACCCTGTGTGTATCACTCTGTTTCAAATGTGTTTTTAACAAACAACATATTATAAGACTATAGTTTTTAATCCCTTCTGCTATCTGCTTCCGTTTTATGGGAAAGTTCATCCCATTCACATTCACAGTTATGATTACTATCTGTGTCTTTCTCTCCATCCTATTTCTTCCCCTGTATATGCTTTTCTCTCTCCTTTCTCCCTTTTCTTGCTCCCTAGAGTTTTGCTTTTGACCACTGCCTCCCTCAATTTGCCTTACTTTCTATCAGCCCTTCTCTTTTATTTCCCTTTTCCCTTACTACTTCTTCCTTCCCTCTATTACCCCTCCTCCCCTTTCTTTCCCCTTTCCCCTCCTACTTCCCATAGTGTAAGTTAGATCTCTATACCTGAGTATGTGATTCCCTCCTTGAGCCAAATCCTATGAGAGTAAAGTTCAAACAATGCTCCTCTCCCTCCCTTCTTTCCCTCTACTGTAGTATGTCTTTGTGCCTCTTTATGTGATGTAATTTATACTTTTCTGCCTCCTCCTTTCCCTCTTCTTCCAGTACAATTCCTTTTAACACTTAATTAGGTTTTTTATCATCACATTGAAGTCAACTTATCCCCACACCCTCTGTCTATGTATATCCCTTCTAAATGTTGTAGGAAAGATACAGTTCTCAACAATTACACATATCATCTTCCCATGTAGGGATGTAAACAGTTTGACCTTATTGAATAACATTTTTTTCTTTCCTGTTTACCTTTGTATGCCTCTCTTGAGTCTTTGTAATTGAAGATCAGATTTTCTGTTGAGCTCTGATCTTTTTATCATGAAGGTTTGGAAATCCCCCATTCTATTGAATGTCCATCTTCTTCCCAAAGATTTTGCTCAGTTTTGCTGGGTAGTTGATCCTTGGTTGTAATCCAACTTCCTTTGCCTTACAGAATATCATATAATAAGCCCTCCAATCTTGTAGAAACTACAAGGTTTTGGGTAATCCTGACTATGGTTTCATGGTATTTAAATTGTTTCCTTCTGGCTACTTGCAGTATTTTCTCCTTGACCTGATAATTCTGGAATTTGGCTACAATATTCCTTTGTGTTTTCAATTTGGGATCTCTTTCAGGAGGTGAACAATGGATTCTTTCAGTCACCATTTTACCTTCTAGTTCTAGGACCTCAGGGCAGTTTTCCTTGATGATTTCTTGAAAGATGCTGTCTAGGCTCTTTTTTTTAATTATGGTTTTCAGGTAGACCAATAATTCTTAAATTATCTTTCCTGGATCTGTTTTCCAGGTCATTTGTTTTTCCAATGAGGTATTTTATGTTTTCTTCTATTTTTTCGTTCTTTTGATTTTGTTTGATTCTTGATGTCTCATAGTCATTAGCTTCCACTTGCCCAATTCTAATTTTTAATGAATTGTTTTCTTCAGTTAGCTTTTGTACCTCCTTTTCTTTTTCTTTTTAAGTTTAATTTGCATTATTTACATTTTCTTCATTACTTTCTTTTTTTTATTTTTTAAATTTTTTTTATTTTTAACATGTGTTTTTAAAGCTTTGGTTTACAAATTTTCTCCCTTCCTCTCTCCTCACCCACCATCATTGAAAAGGCAAGTATCTCAGTATAGGTTATAGATGTGTAGTCATGTAAAACACTTCCATAGTAGTCCTGTTGTGAAAAACTAAGTATATTTCCCTTCATCCTATCCTACCCCCCATTTATTCTACTCTCTCTTTTGACCCTGTCCCTCCTCAGAGGTGTTTGCTTCTGATTATCCCCCCCCCCCAATCTGCCCTTCCCTCTATCAACCCCCTGTTCTCTTGTCCCCTTCCCCCCTTATTTTCCTGTAGGGTAAGATAGATTTCCATACCCCATTGTGTATTTCCTCCTTAAGCCAAATCCTACGAGATTGAGATTCACTCATTCCCTCTCACCTTCCCCCATTTCTCCTTCACTGTAAAAGCCTTTTCTTGTCTGTTTTATGTGAGATATTTTACCTCATTCTACTTCTCCTTTTCTCCTTCTCCTAGTATAATCCTCTCTCACCCCTTAATTTTATTTTCCAGATATCACTCCTTCATCTTCAACTAACCCTGTGCCCTCTGTCTATCTATCTGTACATACATATAATTTTTTTCCCTCCCACTACCCTAATACTGACAAAGGACTCATGAGTTAAAAATATCATCTTTCCCTGCAGGAATGTAAAAAGTTAAACCTTAATAAGGCTCTTATGATATCTCTTTCCTGTTTGTGTCTTCCATATTTCACTTGAGTGTTGTATTTGAAGGTCACATTTTCTATTCGGCTCTGGTCTTTTCCACCAGAATGCTTGAAAGTCCCCTATTTCATTGAATGACCATTTTTTACCCTGAAGGATTATACTCAGTTTTGCTGGGTAGGTGATTCTAGGTTGTAGTCCTAACTCCTTTGCCCTCCAGGATATCATACTCCATGCCCTCCAGACCCTTAATGTAGCAGTTGCTAAATCTTGTATTACCCTGATTGTGTTTCCACAGTACTTGAATTGTCCTTCTGACTGCTTGCAATGTCTTCTCCTTGACCTGGGAATTCTGGAATTTGGCTACAACATTCCTAGGAGTTTTCCTTTGGGCATCGCTTTCAGGAGGTGATCGATGGATTCTTTCGATTTCTATTTTGCCCTCTGGTTTGAAATATCAGGGCAGTTTTCCCTGATAATTTCTTGAAATATGATGTCCAGGCTCTTTTTTTTGATCATGGCTTTCAGATAATCCAATAATTTTTAAGTTCTCTCTCCTGGATCTATTTTCCAGGTCAGTTGTTTTTCCAATGAGATATTTCACATTCTCTTCTGTTTTTTCATTCCTTTGGATTAGTGTTACAGTGGTTTGATTTCTCAAATTGTCCCTAGTTTCCAATTTCTCCATTCTAATTTTTAAGGAAATATTCTCTTCAGTAAGCTTTTGGACTTCCTTTTCCATTTGGCCAATTTTGCTTTTTTAAGGCATTCTTCTCCTCATTGGCTTTTTGGACCTCTTTTGCCATTTGGGTTAGGCTATTTTTTAAGGTGTTATTTTCTTCAGTATTTTTTTGGGTCTCCTTTAGCATCACTCTCAGTTTTTCCTCTACTTCTTTTACTTGCTTCTCAAAATCCTTTTTGAGCTCTTCCATGGCCTGGGATCAATTCATATTTTTCTTGGAGGCTTTGAATGTAGGAGCTTTGGCTTTGTTGTCTTATTCTGGTTGTGTGTTTTGATCTTCTTTGTCACCTAAGTAAGATAATATAGTCTGACTCTTTTTGCACTGCTTGCTCATGATCTCAGTCAATTACTTGACTTATAGACTCTTTGTTAAGGTAGGAGGCTGTTTCCAGTGTGGAGAATGTACTGTCCCAAGCTTCAGGGGTTTTGTGCAGCTGTTTTCTAAGATAATTCTAGGGACCTGTAAATTTTCAGTTCTTCCAAGGTGGTATGATCAAGGGTGAGGTGCTTACTCCTTTCCTGGCCTGTGCTCTGGTCTATGAGCACTCTTTTCTGTCTTGGAACTGTGAGGAGGGTTTCCTCTCCACAGCCACTACAAGCTCCACCACGCCAGCACCCCTCCTCACCCCAGGACCGCCACTCAGAACTGTGACCCAGATCCAAGCACGGGCAAAGCAAGAGAATCCTGCACCAGCAGAGAGATCCCTGTAATCCCCCTCTGGTGAGCCACTTGATTCCCCCTTAGTCTGTGGGCCGGAAGCTCAGGAAGCAGCCGCTACCCCAGGGAATGGGATTGGGATCCTGCGCTCCTCTTTCACCACTGCAGTCACAGACTTTTTCCCACTGACCTTCCATGTTGTCTTTGGCGTTCCTGGGTTGAGAAGTCTGGAAACCGCCACAGCTGCCCATGATTCAGTCCTCTGAGGCCTGCTCCAGGGTCTCTGTGGCCTGTGTGCCCATGCCAAACTGTTCTCCTTTCCCAGCCTGGCGCGATATACCTTTCTGATCAATCATCCAGGCTGTCTTTGGCTGGAGGTTTGTTTCATTCTGTCTTTTTGTGGGTTCTGCTGCTTTAGAATTTGTTTAGAGCCATTTTTTACAGGTATTTGGAGGGCTTTGGGGGAGAGCTCAAGCAAGTCACAGCTTTTACTCTGCCATCTTGGCTCTGCCCCCTGCCCCCCTCTGCCTCCTTTTCTATTTGGCCAGTTCTAACTTTTTAAGGAGTTTTCTTCAGTGTACTTTTTTTTTCATTTTGTCAATTGTATTTTTGAAAAATTTATTTAGTTTTTCTTCTACCTCTCTTATTTGACTTTTAAAATTCTTCTTGAGCTCTTCCAAGAGGGCTTTTTGGGCTTGAGACCAATTCATATTCCCCTTTGAGGTTTTGGTTGTGGGTATATTAACAATGTTGTCCTCTCCTGAATTGTGCTGTGATCTTCCCTGTCACCATAATACTTCTCTGTCATCATTGTTTTTCTTTGTTGCTTTTTGCTCATGCTGTTTGCCTTTTTTCTGACTTTTATAGTTGCTCTCTCTTTCTGGGACGCAGGACACACTGTTCCAGGCTTCTTGTGCTGGGTTCTAGGGACCTGGTTACTGACTTTGTGTGCTAGGGCCTCAGGTGCTGGCAGCTGGAGGCTGTAGGGGTCCGGTAGCTTACCTGGTGCTGAGCTAGAGCTGGTGGTGGTGGCTGTTGTGTGGCTGGTGTTGGCGCTTGCCTGCTCCTCCACCCTGGGGCTCAGGTTCTCCCACTGGTTTGCTGAGGTGGGGCTTGCTGCTGGCTTGCTGGGACGTCTCTTATCCTGTACTGGTCCCCTTCAACCCCATCAAGAGGAACCTTTCCTGTTAATCCCTCTAGCCTCCCGAGCTAAAAGAATGCTGCACCTTGTCTTTCTGCTGGCTCCACTTTTCCAGGATTTTTCCTGGGGCAATATTGTCTGGGTTTTTCAAGGTCAATAAGGGAGGGTGAGGGTTTTCGGAAGTTGAAATAGGTAACTTTCAAACGCTGAGTCTGTGGGCTTAAAGCTTCAGAAGCAGCCACTACCACTGCCACAGCTAATGCTGCTGCTGCTTCGGTCGCTCTCAAGGCCTGCCTGTTGGTTTTCTAGGGCTGGGACTGTTTGAACTCAGCCTGTGCTGGACTGTGCTTCTCTCACCTAGGTTTGACAGACCCCTCTTACTGACCTCCTAATTTGTCTTTGGGCCTGTGGGATGAGAAGTCTGGAAACCGCCACTGCTGCCAGTGATTCAGTCTTCCAAGGCCTGCTCCAGCACAGCCTGCGCTGGATTGCACTCCTCTCTCAGCCTGGTGCAACAGACCTTTCCTGTCAACCCTCCAGGTTGTCTTTGGCTGCAGATCTGCCTCACCCTGTCTCTTTGTGGGTTCTGCCACTCTAGAATTTGTTCAGAGTCACTTTTTAAAGGTATTTGACGGAGTTTGGGTGGAGTTCAGGCTAGTCCCTGCCTTCACTCTACCATCTTGGCTCCTGTATTTTTTCTGATATTCCTATTACTTTTCAATTTTTGGTTTTAATTTCAGAAGGACCAAGGGTAGAGTCTGCCTGTTCTTTCTTTGATTCCTGGTTTTCATATTTTTGGCAAGCTTTATAATTTTTTAATATGGCATCTGGGTTTTTTGTTTAGTTGTGTGGTTTCATGGAGTCTGGTTTTTCTTATCTATCTTTCCTTGACTTGTTTTCACTTTTTTCCCAGTCTTTTGACTTTTTCTACTCTGTTGTTGTATTATAGAATAATTGAGTTCTATTTGCTCCATTCTGTTTTTCTGGGAGACTGATACTTCAGTAAGGTTTTCTCCCTTCTATTCAAAGCTCTTTATCCTTCTACTTTTTTCCCTCAAAACCTCTAACTCTCAATTTTGAATATCTTGCTTCATTTCCAAGGAGGCAGCCAGCAAGCATTTATTAAGCTCTTACCCTCTGCCAGCTACTGTGCTATGTATATACAGGCAAGCAGATATAAGTACGAACAAACAGAAATACAGTTCATTCTTTCTAGGAGCTTACCATCACATGGGGAATGACAGTGTAGAAAAAGGAGATAAAAAATATTCTGGGGGACAGAAGGGGGAGGTGGCCCTACAGGGCATAATGTCAGAGTTGGGAAAGTCAAAAGCAGAAGAAGGAAGAGAATGAAGCATGGTTGGCATGGGCCCTTTCTAAAATGGATGTCCCCAGAAGAACTTAAAGCAGGCCAACATGTCAGAGAGATGTTGTAGTCTGAGAAGTTCTTAAAGGATGAGAGTTCTTGGGTGAGATGACAGTTGAAACAGGGAGCGAAAGGCATGACAGAAATAGTGCTGAGCAGAGAATGACTTTCTTCCAGCTTTTCTTTCTTTCTTTTTTTTTTGGTGAGGCAATCGGGGTTAAGTGACTTGCCCAGGGTCACACAGCTAGTAAATGTCATGTGTCTGAGACTGGATTTGAACTCATGTCCTCCTGACTTCAAGGCCAGAGCTCTATCCACTGCGTCACCTAGCTGTCCCTCCAGCTCTTTTCAAAGTCCTTGTGCTGAAACCATTCTTATCATTGAGGATTTAGACTGATATAGGTACTCTTTCTTTTTTATTGAGGAGTAGTGGGATGGAAGGAATGGGATGAATCTTTTGGGCTTTTTTTTTCTTTTTTATTCTGAATTTAACAAACCTCCCTGGGGGGAAAAAAAGCCACCCTGTTTCCATATACAAAGAACAGAACAAGAGAATTATATGTGGGATCCAAAATAACTTACGTATAGCTTCCTTTTATATGAACTTATGATAAATTCAGTATGTTTTTGAACTTTTTGTTATGGTATGAGGTAGTATCTCTGAGTTGTTTTAATTTACATTTCACTAATCATTAGTGATTTAGAGCATTTTTATATGACCAAAAATATCTTTGATTTCTTATTCTGAAAACTGCCTATTCATATCTTTTGACCATTTATCAATCAGGGAATGATTTTTTATAAATTTGACACAATTCTCCATATGTTTCAGAAGTGAGGTCTTTATCAGAGAAACTTTCTATAAAATTTTTTCTGTTTTCTGCTTTCCTTCTAATATTTGATTCCATTTGTTTTGTTTGTGCAAAAACCTTAAAGTAATCAAAAGTATCCATTTTATATTCCATAATGCTCTCTATCTGTTATTTGGGTCATAAATTCTTCCCTTATTCATAGATCTGACAGGGAAAATTTTCCACGGTCCCTTAATATGCCCATAGTATGACCCTTTATGTCTAAATCATATACCTGTTTCGACCTTATCTTAATATATGATATATGAGATGTTGGTCTATACCTAGTTTCTGCCAAATTGCTTTCCAATTTTCCCAGCAGTTTGTGATAAATAGTTCTTGTCCCAATAGCTTGCATGTTTGCATTTATCTAACACTAACTTTGTATGGTATTTACTACTGTGTATTGTGTACCTTATCTGTTCCACTGACCTATCACTCTATTTTTTAGTTAGTACCTAACTGGTTTGATGATTACTGCTTTGTAATACAATTTGAAATCCAGTACTGTGAGACCACCTTCACATTTTTTTCTCCATTGATCCCATTGAAATTCTTGACCAAAGAACAAAAACAACAAAGAACAAAAATTCTTGTGGATAAAAACTAGAAGCAGGGAAATTTATCTAATAAAATAGCCATGCAAGGAAGACTTTTTTTTTTAAATGTAGGGGAAAATAGGGAAGTTCACTTGAACCTCTTATCTGAATTGGTTCAAAGAGGAAAGAATATATATACACACTCAGTCAGGTAAAGAAATCTGCCTTACCTAACTGGCAATTTGGAGGAGAAAGGGCAACAAAAAAGAGAAGGAGGCAGTGGTCAGAAGCAAAACTGACATTTAAGGAAGGGACAGCAGGGTGAATATAAAGAGAGAAGGATAAATAGAAGATCATTGAATGGAGGGAAATACACAGTTTGCAATCTGTGAATGTGAATAGGATGAACTCACTCATAAAATAGAAGTGATAGCAGAATGGATTAGAAACCAGAATCTGAAAAGATGTTGTTCCCAAGAGACACAGCGTTAAAATAAGAGACTGAAGCAGAATTTATTGTCCTTGAATGAAAGTGGGAGGAAAAAAGCAGAAGTAGCAGTCATGGTCGCAGACAAAGCAAAAGTAAAAATAGATCTGGTTAAAAGAAATAGTCGGAGTAACTACATTTTACCAAAAGGTACCATAATATCAATAGGAATATATATGCACCACGTAGCTTAGTATCTGAATTCTTATAGGAAAAGTTAAATGTGTTTTAGGAGGAAATAAACAGTGAAACTATGCTAGTGGTGGACTTCAATTTACCCTTTTCAGACCTAGATAAATCTAACCATAAGATCAGCAAGAGAAAAGTTAAGAGTATGAATAGAATTATAGAAAATTTTTACATGATAGACCTCTGGAGAATATTGAATGAAAATGTAAAGGATTATACCTATTTCTCAATTGTGCATGGTACCTTCCCCAAAACTGACCACGTAGGACCTAAAAACTTCACAGATAAATGCAACAAAAACAGAAATAGAAAATGCACCTTTTTGAAGCCATAATATAATAAAAATTATTTTCAATAAAGTGATTTTGAAGCATAAATTAAAAATTAACTGGAGTCTAAATGAATCCTAAAATATGAGTTGATCAACAAACAAATGATAGAAACAATCAATTTCATTAGAGACAGTTACAAAAATGAGAAAACATACCAAAATATGTCAGATGCAGCCAAGACAGTAGTTACTGGAACATTTATATCTCTAAATACTTGGATGAGTAAAAGAGAGAACGAGCAGAGCAATGAATTCAGCATGCAACTAAAAAGGAAGCCTCAAAGAAATTAAATCTCCCTAACTAAACACTGGAAAAGAAATAATGAAAATCAAAGGTGGTATTAATAAAATTGAAAGTGAAAAAATGATTGGACTAATAAAAAAAAAACTAGGAGCTGGTTTTATTTTTAAAATTTCAACTAGAGAATAATTTGATTTTTAAAAACAATTTGCCAATATCAATTGTGTAAAGGGTGAATCAGTGAAGATAAAATTAAAGCATTTAATTCGGACTATTTTAACATACTATATGCTAGTAAAACTGAAAATATAACTGAAATAGATATTTACAAGCATAAATTTCCCAGAGTAGCAGAAGAGCACATAGAATGCCTAAATAACCTTTAGAAAAAGAAATTGAACAAGCCACAAATGAGGTCCTTAAGAAAACAAGTGCAGGATCAGATGGATTTACAAGAAATTATACCCAATATGTTTAATGATAATTTAGTTCCAATATCATTTAAACTGTGTGAAAAATGTAGAGGTGTCCTATCACATTTGTTCTCTAACACATATGGTTTAATACCTAAATCAGCAAGAGCAGAAACGGAGGAAACTAGACCTAATGAATATTGATGGAAAAATTTCAATAAAAGCCTAGGAGTACAGCAATATATCACAAAAATCACACTATCACCAGGCTGTATTTTTACCAGCAACGTATTGCTGCTTCAGTATCAGGAAAATTATAAGCACGATTGTCCATATCAATAACAAAAGCAATAAAATGTTTGTATCAAGAGGTGTAGAAAATGCTTTTGACACAGTACAGCACCTATCACCGTCAAAAACCCTGGAATGTATAGAAATAAATGGAGCTTTTCTTTAAATGAGAAGTTGTATTTTTCTAAAACTAAGAGTAAGCATTATCTGCAATGGAGATAAAGTATAAGCCTTTCCAGGAAGATCAAGGATAAAGCACGGTATCCATTATCACCATTTCTATTCCATATTGTATTAGAAAATGGTAGCTTTAGCAGTAAGATATGAAAAAGAAATTGAAAAATAAGCATAGGTAATGGGGAAAGAAAACCAAAATTAGCACTTTTTGCAGATGATATGATAGTATACTTTGAGAACCCTTGAGAGTCTCAACTAAACAACTAATTAAAACAATAAGCGTAGCATAGTTGCAGGATGTAATATAAACCTATGCAAAGCAATATACAAATATATATGTATGTATGTGTGTCATATAGAATACATATGTATAGAGACATACATATATTCTATGTAACAAAACAAAGAAGGAAAAGATATAAAAGGAAATTCCATTTAAAATAACTGTAGTCAGTATAAAATACTGTACAGCCTGCTTGCCAAGCCACACCCAAGACCTATATGAACACAAATACAGAACACTTCACATAAGATCTAAATAATTGGAGAAATATTAATTGCTTGCAGGTAGGCTGGGCTAGTACAATAAAATTATAATGCTGCCTGAGTTAATTTACTTATTCAATGCCATACCATGCTAAAGAACTGTTTTATAGAACTGGAAGAAAAAACAACAAAAGTCATCTGGAGAATAAAAGGTCAACAATTTCAAGGGAAAAATGGAGAAAAAAATGTGAAGTAAGGGATCCTAGCAAGACCAGATCTCAAACCATATTATAAAGTGGTCATCATTAAACCAATTTGGTACTGAATATGAAATAGAGTGATTGACAAATGGAACAGATTAGGTACACAGATATATAGCAGTAAATGAGCTCAGCAGCCTAGTGTTACCAGTAGACCAGCTATTGGGACAAGAACTCACTATTTGCCAAAAACTGCTGAGAAAACTGGAAAGTAGTCCAGCAGAAACTAGGCATAGAACAACGTCTTACACCTTTTCTTAAGATATGCTCAAAATGGGTACATGATTTAGACATGAAGGGTGATATGATATGCAGATTAGGAGAATGTGGGCATTATAGTTTCCTAATCTAAAAGAAAAACCACTGAGGCAGGGCCCTGAGCCAATGGTACTTTATTAAAAGGTCCATGGTCCCCTCTAATGAGGTGGACCTCAGATCTTCCTCTCAATCTGAGATATCCCTTTCTTCCAGGCCTTATTTTTATAAGGCTTGATACCAGATAAAATATTTGAACATTCTCAAGGGTCTACACAAGGTAAAGAATCCCATTGTTGATAAATTTTGTTTCGTGGGCCAAAAATATGCATCAGCTAGAAATGGTATGTCAACAGGTGGGGTTTCGGGTTGGGCAAAGCATGGGGCATCTCCACTGACTAAGTGGTCATAAGATGGTCACCTGTTCATGTTGGACAAGAGAGAGTGGTCCGGAGGTAGAAAAAGAAAGTTGAAGGAATTTCAATGTAATTGAGTCACCTCTGCCATACTGGGCTTGGTCACCGTAACAAGGAAAAACAAGGGTGGAAGGCCTGTAGTTAGCTTCCTGTTAAGCAAATGAACTTACAATGTTCACAGTTCTGAGGTCTAATATACAGAACCAATACTAGTCCTATGGAATCATATCAAATTGATTAACACTGATTGCAGTAGAGTAGGCGTGCAAATAAATTATTTTTCACAAGAGCATGGAAAAATTCAATCTGTCAGTTCCATGTATGTGGGTATAAGAGGAGTTCATGATTAATAAGAGACAGGTTCATAGGTGAAATAGATAATTTTTATTACATAAAATTAAAATTTTTTTGCACAAACAAAATCAACATAGTCAAAACAAGTAGCAAGTGGTGGGGGTGGAGGGATTTGATAGCACGTTTCTCTGGTAAAGATCTCATATATCAAATTTAAAGGGAAGTCAGCCCAAATTTATCAAAATAAGGGCCATCACCCAATTGATAAAATGGTCAAAGAATTAGAACAAGCATTTTCCAGAGAAAAAAAGTCAAAGCTCTTAATAATCATATGAAAAATGCTCTAAATCAGCAGTAATTGGAGAAATAATATTTAAAACAGCTTTGAGGTACTACCTCACTACCTCACCCATCAGACTGGCTAAGATGACCAAAAAAGAAAAATGACAAATGCTTAAGAGGTTGTGGAAAAATAGGGACACTAATGCACTGCTGGTGGATTTGTGAATTAGTGTGACATTTCTGGAGAACAATTTGGAACTACACCCAAAGGGCTCTAAAACTGTGCCTAACCTTGGACCTAGCAATACCACAATTAGGCCTGTATCCCAAATAGATCAAAGGAAAAGTACCCATATGCACAAAAATCTTTATGCCAGCTCTTGTCAAGTAGCAAAGAATTTGAAACGGAGGGGATGCCCATCAATTGGTGAGTGCCTAAGCAAGTTATAGAGTATGAAATGTGGTGGAGTTCTATATGAAATGATGGGGGCAGCTAGGTGGCGCAGTGGATAGAGCTCTGGCCTTGGAGTCAGGAGGACCTGAGTTCAAATCCCGCCTCAGACACTTGACACTCTTACTAGCTGTGTGACCCTGGGCAAGTCACTTAACCCTGATTGCCTCACCCCCCAAAAATAAATGAAGTACAAATATAAAAAAGAACTGATGAAGGGGATGGTTTCAGAAAAACCTAGGAAAATTTATATGAAGTAATCAGTACAGTGAAATGAGCAGAATCAGTAAGTCTATATGATAACAATAATACTGTAAAGAAAATCCAACTGTGAGAAGCCTTTGCTACTCTGATCAATAGAGTCATCCACTGCAACTCCAAAGGTTTAGTCATGAAAATTACTCTCCTCCTCCAGACAGAGAACTGATGGATTCAGAGGGCAGATATTGAAGCATATTTTTTCCTTTGTTTAATGCTGTTTTTCCTGGAATATGGCTAATACATAGATATGTTTTACATGACCTGTATAATGGGTATTGTATTTCTTGCTCTCTCAGTGGTTGAGAGAATGGATGGAGGAAGGGATTGAATCAGGAACTTAACATGACAATTTTAAAACGAAATGTCAAAAAATTAGTGAAATATGATAAATGAGTGTTTCTGAGTAGCAATGCCTTCTAGTCAAGTACTATAATCCCTCGGTAGTTCTCTGTTTGTTAAAAGTAGGGATGGGGCACACATAATTTAGTAGCAATATTACGTAATGTTCATGGATTTAGAGCTGGCAAGGACATTACAGGTTTCATTCCAGTGCAAGTGTCTTATCTTTAGATGAGGAATCATCTAGAGGTTTTAAAAACGACTTGCAGAAGGTCACAGAGCCAGTAATCAGCAGAACCAGAATTTGGCCCAGTCTTCCTCCAAACCTATGACTTTTTACCAGCCACGCTAATTTTTATCTGCTTTTTCTGGTCATTTAAAATTGTCATTCACATAGCTATCATACTTATGTATACATAATTATATATGTACAAGATATAATATATAATATATAAAAAATATTATTCTTTCATTCTGCCCTCATCATTCCATATCACTCCTTAAAAATCTCCCTTTATTTTTTGGAATCTTCATATTTGTCATTCCTGATAACTCATTAACCAGCCATTCCTCAATATTTAGGGACATACTTACAATGGAGAAATGGGGGGGGGCATTAATTATTTGTTTTTTAACTACTGCTGCCATATTTTTTGGTACATGGGTTTTTTTCCTGTTGTCAATAAACACTTCAAGACATTAAACTTAATTGTAGCATTAACTAGCTGGACCAGAGAAAATGAATAGCTTTTTATGAAATTCTGAAGTCTTTTCTAACATAGTTGGACCAATGTGCAGCTCCAGGACCATGAAATGTCTGCCTGTGTTTTTACATCCCCACAAATGGTGGAAATGTAAAATTTGTGAGTTTGCCATGGGTATATTTTAATCTGTCCAGACAAAATTCATTTTTCTACTTGATTGGAATTTTTTCTTTCTCTCTTCAGCATTTCATCACTGAGCTTCTCCCATACCTTTTTGATTGACTTCCCCTGAATGCATTTTTTTCCATGGGACCATACCTCTGATGGAAGAGGGTAATGGACATGAAGTGAGGAGGGGTTGTCCCAGCTCTGTTACTAATTAGCCTCATGACTTAGTCAAGTTACTAGCATCTCTGAGCCAGTTTCTTCATTTAGAAAATGAATGACTTGCCAACTGACAGATGACAAGATAGAGAGAGGGGCAACAGCATAAATCCAAGGATATTTAGAAAAGATTAGCAAAGACCAGCAAATGGGAGAAGAAAAGTTAGTGAGAGAAGGGGAAGAGAAGAAAATAAAGGGTTGGTTCCATCAGTGTCTGAATCTGACATAGATCCCCAGGCAGATAGGGGGTGCCACAGTGCACCAAGTGCTGGGCCTGGAGTTGAAGTTTGAACATGAATTCAAATCTGACCCCAGATATTTATTAGCTGTGAGACTCTGGACAAATCACTTAAATTCTGTCTGCCTCATTTTCCTCAGCTGTAAAATGGGGAATCATTATAGCATCTGTTTCATAGGGTTGTTGTAAGGATCAAATGAGATAATATCTGTAAAGTGCTTAACACAGTGCCTGGCACACAATAGGCACTGAATACATGTTTTGTTCCCTTTCTCCTTTCCCTGGGTTCAGGGAACCCCTCCAGATTCCCTACCTGAAGGGAGCTAGAGGCCAGTCTGCACCTAAGCGGCCCCAGTGCTGGGCCTGGCCAGTGACTTTTGATCTCTGGGAAGGAAGGACTCAGTACTGAAGGTCTGCTGCTCCTTGTGGTAGAAAAAAGCATAGAGGAAGGCTTAACAGGCAGCTGTCCTGAAACCCATACTCTCTCCTCGATGTGTGAGTTTATTTCGTTCACATTCATTTTAAGGATAGCTAAATGTATCTTTCCATCCTGTTTTCTCGTGCATTTTCTTCTCAGTGTTCCTTGCTCTTTCTTTATTAAACGTTGTCATTCTTTCTTTCCTGAAAATATCTTCATCTCTATCTGCTCAACAAACTTGAGGTTTGGTTTGCTTATGACAATTCCGCCCTAAACTTAATCTCCTTTTTAACCTCCCTCCATTCTCCTCCTGTTCGTATCTATATCCCTGTTGAGACGGATGCATTCCTACTCCAAACTCTCTGTATCTAAGTATGTGGTTTCTTCCCTATTTTAAGAAGTCGAGATAAAGGTGAAGCTCAAGTGATGTCTAATCCCCCCTTCCTTCCTTCTTTCATTATATTTCTACTTGTGCACCCCAACTACTGGAGATCCTGTGCATCTGTCCCGTATTTATCTATCCTTTGCCATTCTATTTTCTATCTTCTTTCTGCACCATCAGAACATAAACTATAACTCTTCTGTCTCATTGGAGTAACTCTATGAGCCCTTATGACATTAGGAGTCCTAAGCCACCTTTTTTTCACTTACCCACTTTTGATCTCCAAGGAAGAAAGGGCTCAGTTCTGAAAGTCTGCAACTGCTTGTGATAGAAAAAGCAGAGAGGAAGACTTAGCAAGCAGCCAGCCTGAAACCCATACTCTCTCCTTCAGCCTGGCAGACCAGATGTCCAACAAGCACAAAGTTGCTGCCTTAGTCACAGCTTCAGGGAAAGGGAAGTGGACAAAGCATCTGAATTTAACTGCTCAACCAGCCTGCAGAGTTTTCTGTTCCGAGGCTGGAGCACTGTGGAAATAAAGAATAACCCTGCTGACAGTAATAATCTGCCACATCTTCAACCTTCACTCGGCTGATTGTGAGAATGAAATTTGTCCCAGATCCAGTGCTACTGAACCGGGAGGGGACCCCAGGCATGAAGCTTGAAACCAGCCAAATTATGAGATTAGGAACCTGTCCCGGATTCTGCTTGTACCAGCTTAAGTAACTGGTACCAGTGCTGCCTGTAACACTCTCACTGGTCTTACAGGTGATGCTGACCCTTTCTTCTGGTGACACAGACAGGGAGGCTGGAAACTGGGTCACCTTCATCTCCTCAGCATCTGAAATCACAAAAAAAAAAAAATGTAGAACAATATTAAGGTTAATTAATATGCACGTTGGTAATAGCCCAAACAATCCCTGTTACACTGGGGTGAGCCACCTAGTCAGACCACTCAAGAAGAACCAGATCTGTTCTCTGTTTCTTAGAATCACACACACATTCAAAATCCCACTCATAAGAATAACAAAGACCTGGAAATTGAGCGTGACCCCAGGAGATATCCTCCAGATTTTTTCCCTCACCTGAGATCTCTCAGAGCAGCAGAGAGTGTGAGACCCATCTGGAGGTGTGGCATTCAAAGCAGCTCAGAGAGAGGCTGACTCTGCTGACCCACTGGGTATGAAGATTCTGGTGTCTATGTGTCTGACTTTCCTTTCAACAAATGCTGCATGGTATGGTGATGGGAGTGTTTGACCTGGAGACAGAAAGGCCTGAGTTTGAATCTTGACTCACATTTACCGATGTGACAAGGTGTCAGTCACACAAGTGAACCTATCCTTGATAAAATAGGGACAGTAGTATTGCTGGTGTGTATGTCACAGGGTTGTGAGGATTACACCAGAGAATGTAGATAAAAACCCAATGTCAATCCTAACGTACGCTGTCACTATGAGCCATTCTTTCAATAACATTCTACAGGGTTCTTGGCTGTTATATCATACTCCTATTATGTCACACTCATATTCAGTGGTAGGAGTTTTGGGGAGGCAGTGTAAGTTCTTTGACTCAGAGGACACTTGTTCCTCTCTAAGGAAAAAAGCCAGGGAGCAGGGGATGGGAAGAGAGAAGGAGGTTACAGTACCTGGCTGCAAGGGTCACCAATCTATTCCACTCCAATGCTCTACTACCCAGAAAGCATCTGGGATGCCAAATGTAGAGCAATACTTGACCTTAGTAAGAACAATAGCCAGTATTTATAGAGCATGTTAAAGTTTTCAAAAAGCTTTATAAATATTGTCTTACTTATCCCCACAACCTTGGAAGGATAATTATTACCTCTATTTTACAGATGAAGAAATGAGGTTGACAGAGGTAAAGAAGTTTTTTCAGGGTCCCATTACTCAGAAGTACTTGAGTCAGGGCCTTCTAGGTCCTCGGGTGTGGCCTTTTGACTGAGTCCAAGTTCTACAGAACAAATCCTTTTATTGAGGGATTTGTTCTGTGAAGTTTGGATTCAGTCAAAGGGCCGCACTTGAGGACCTAGAGGGCCACGTGTGGCCTGGAAGCCTCAGGGTCCTCACATCCTCTTTCCTCCACACATTTAAATCACATCCTGTCTTCAGACTAGAGATCCTTGATTGGACTTTTGCCTACATGAAATTATTCCAGAAGAATAAAGTTTAGTGTAAAATAAAATGCTATCTCTGGTTCTCTTAACAAGTCCCTTTGATAGAAAGTAGACTATCAAAAGAAACATTTGATGACACCTTCATCGCAGAGCCTCTGGCTTTCTATTATCTATTGATTTTTGCAATTTTTGCTTACTGACTGTTTGCAGTATTTCGGCTACTTTTTAGAGACAGACTAGTCCAATGGAGGGTTGATTATAATGGATGTTAGGGGGCTTTGGTTGTAGTACTAATCCTGTATGAATTTAGGCAAGTCACAAAACTCACAAGGGCTCCTTGATTTTAAAATGAGCAATTTAAAAAGATATGATAGACATTAAGGCAAGGAGGAGAAAAGGAAGAGAAGAGGAGGAATCTGAGAAGAGTTTAATTGAAACACAAGTAGGAGAGTAGGGTCATAGGGTCATAGCATGACAGCTGCTAAGGACCTAAGAAGCTGTCTAGTCCCTCATTTTACATATGAGGAAGCTGAGACTTGAAAACATTCAGTGTCTTGCCCATGGACACACAGGCCGTAGTAACAAAGTCCTGATTGGAAACCAGATCCTCTGACTATATGCAACTCCAGCACTCTTTAGGTCAGGGCAGAATCAGAGAGAGATAATTAGAGATAAGGAGATTGGTGAAAAAAAATAATAGTTAAAGGGTTAAAAAAAAAATCAACAGCAATAACCCGTGGTTGAATCTAGCTGCTCCACCTGGACTCAGGGACTTGCTTGAACTTCCCTGTTTGAGATTTGGACAAAGATAAAACTCCCTCCAACAAGATCATTGCTTCCTTACTTTAGGACACAACAATACTCTTCACGTGGCCAAAAATTGCACTAGTTCTATTAACTATCCTATTATTCTTTTCATTTATATTCAGAGCCAGGGTCAGAGTAGTTTGGAGGTCCAAGATCTCATCATCAGGACAGGAAATTTGCTGCTGTGTGTTCTAATGATGTTTAAAATATTAACTTCCCAACCTTTGGGAACCACAGGTATGAAAATATTGAATTCTGTTCTAATCATTTTGTTAATACACACCCTGTTTCACTTTCCATGTAGGTATAAACTCCCTGTTCCAAACCTGACTCATGTTGTACCTCCACTACATCTTCCAGGGGACCTCTTGGGCTCTCAAGTCAGGACATTGACTGTAATGAGGAACTTTCCCCGGTTAATGGGGCTTATTACTGACTCAAATTAAGTGAGAATGAGGAGCCTAAGATTCTTAAGTAGAAGAAATATTCCTCCAGAGTTGAATTTGGGCAAACTGAAGTGGCTGGATAAAGGATAGAGAGGGATGTTTCTGTGGCCTCAAGCAGTGTCTTCATGCTCTAAGGCTGGATGACAACTTGTAGGAGATAACTTTATAGGGGATTCCTGTCAGGGAGTGGTAGGATGAGGTGACTCTGAAGCCCCTTCCAACTCTTCAGTTCTGTAACTTTATGATTCCAGGATTCTGTTCTCTTTAACTGCTTATTGCTTCTCAGCCCAGTCTTTTTCTACTCATCCACATATCAACAATTTTCCCTGAAACATCCTATATTGGGATCCTAGATATCCCAATTCTTAATTCTCTTTCTTTGTGTACATTGTAGGTGAAAAATTTTATAAGACAATATGAAATGCTTAGCCTACCCAAGTATAGAGGTGCCCATCACCACTAGAATGGACACTTGGTAACGAGACCATGGCAACATATCAAACAAAAAATTAGGAAATGCCCCCGGGTCCTGCACAGCCCCCTTCTACTGCAGAAAGTCAGGAAATCGGACAAAGAGTGTTAAGAATCACAATTATCAGAATGTATCAAACTTTACTAGGTTATTGATATTCTCAATATGAGGTCCTTGTCCAATGACCAATGAGTGAACATATTGCTAGAGAAGCTCAGTCGTGTCAATCTTAACCTCTTGCTCTAAATGCATCCAGAAGAGGGAAGGGAAGGGTAGCTGTTATGTATACCCAGCTAAGAACAATGTCCCCAGAGATGGACCTAAGCAGGAAACTTGAGCCTCCCAGAAGAACAGGGCTGGATAAGAAGATTTTGTAGGTTCTATTAAGTATGGGAAAAATAGAGAGAAGGGCCAAAAATAAGACAACCCAAGCCCCATAATCTGCTCCTGACCCCTACTATCTTTTCTGACTCACCAAGTACTTAATTTTGCCTTTATGAGGACTTCAAGGTAAGAGGGGAAAGGGAACAAGCATTTATTAAGTACCTACTACATGCCAGGTGCTGTTGGGAGCACTTTTTTCAAATATTATATCATCTGATCTCCAAAACAACTATTGGAGTTGGGTGCTTATGTTACAGTTGAGGAAACTGAGGCAAACAGAAGTTAACTGACTTGCCCAAGGTGACACAGCTAGTAAGTGTCTGAAGCTGGATTTAAACTCAGGACTTCCTGCTTCCAAGTCCAGGGTCTAGCCACTGACCACATTTTATAAATCAGATCCAGGTTTTCTAACTATGCAGTGAAGATGAGCCTTTTTGGTTGGATGCAGAGCCAGAATGAGAGGTACTTTCAAAAGTCACTAGTTGACCGGACCCTGTCACTTCTCTTGGTGTCACTTTTTGCTTATCTGACAATGTTCCCATGAAAAAAGATAGTCAATGTTGTTAGTGGAAAGGCCTCTGCCCCCCCCCCCCAATGAGTCCAAATGTGGCCTATAAATATGGGCCTCAATTCTTTGCTTCATAATTTGTACTTTTGTTTTTGTTGAAGGAGACTGGAGCTGGGGGTCAGGGAGTAGATCCCAGGGTGGAACAGTCCAGCGTCAGCCCCCTGAGGAGCAAAGAGCAGACAGAAATGATGTTACAATAAGATATGAACTTAATGGGACTAATTCTACATAGAAGCTTGAAGTGTGAACCCAATCTCCCCAGAGATGGAGGAGCTGTTAGAGGGGAGAGTGTTCCTTCCAGAGGTATTTTTAGGGACTGAAGGTGTTTGTCCTAATGTTCTTGTTATCTTTAAAGTAAATAATTCTTAGTAAAAGCTAAATGATGTTATTTGATTAAATGGAACTAGGGTGCTAAACCCTGGTGGTTAACAGTAAGGAAACTAGACCTGAATTGGGCCTTAGAGCAGTAGCATTAGAGAAGAGATACCCCAACTTCTCAGCAGTATCCCTAGAAACTGGAACAAGGTGATGAAAGTGGTCTCATTCTGGAAGAGTGAAGCCAGAGTACTTGTTACATGTGAGGGCTTATCTAGGAAAAAATTTCATCTCTTGACGTTCGTCAAGATACTTGGAAAATTTCTCCACCCAGAACTTTCATAATTGGATACTTCAGGAACATCACTGCCCAAATCCAGAGTTTCCAAGTTAAAAAAAAAAAAATACTTCATACAGTCAGAAAAAAGAGTTTTGGTACCAAAAGGCTCTGTCAAGATTACACAACTTTGAGCAGCTACTACTATTAAGAGGAAAAGGACATGGAATAAATATTCTAAAAGGCAAAAGATTCAGGTTTACAACCAGGAATAATTTACCCAGAAATACTGAGTATAATACCCACAGGGCATAAACAGAACTTTCAGTGACATAAACAACTTCCTATCATTTCTGGTGAAATGACCAAAACTGAGTAGACACTATGAAACACAAACACAGATTTCAAAGGAAACATAAGAAGCAAATAGGAGCAAGTAATTAGGAAGGGGCCATACAAGGATGAAGTGTTTACAATCTTATGAGGGAAAGGATGGTAATGATGGTAAAATCCATAGTGGTAGATGATGGTAAAATTCTAATGTCATTAAGGGTCTTAAAGGGAATTAAATAAAAGGTCTGGTATTGAATTTGTGTTTTTATGAACTTTAAAAAAGAAAAAAGACGTGCGGCAGGAAAGGAATATACTAGAAAGAAAAGGGGGAGAAACAGTTGTTGAACTTACTAGTTTATATAACAAGGTTGTTTACTAGAATGTTATTCAAGCAAGAGCAATGAGGTTAGAATAGGTGAGTTTTAATAGAACCACTTTCATCTTAATCAGACAAGCCAGGTAAAACACATGGGATGTGGTATCATAATACTTTCTACTCAGTAGGAGAGCAGGAGGGAAATATAAAGGGAGGGGCAAATAAAAGGGAAGCTAGATCCAGGGAAGGTTTACTTTGCAGGGTGGATTTTGAAGAGATTTTTTTAAAAATCAATTTATTTATTTACTTTTAGTTTTCTACATTCACTTCCATACAATTCTGAGTTCCAAATTTTCTCCCCCTCCCTTCCCTTACCCCTCCCCAAGATGGTGTGCAACCTGATATAGACTCTACATGTACATTCTTATTAAACATATTTTCACATCAGTCATGTTGTAAAGAAGAATTAGAACCAATGGGAGGAATCATGAGAAAGCAGAAACAAAAAGAGAGAGCAAATAATATGCTTCAATCTGTATTCAGATTCCACTCTTTTTTTGAATGTGGACAGCATTTTCCATCATGAGGCTTTTGGAGATGTCTTAGATCCTTGCATTGCTAAGAAGAGATAAGTCTATCAAAGTCAGTCATCACAGGGGGCAGCTAGGTGGCATAGTGGATAGAGCGCTGGCTCTGGAGTCAGGAGGACCTGATCTCAAATCTGGCCTCAGACCAGACACTTGACACTTACTAGCTGTGTGACCCTGGGCAAGTCACATAACCCTGATTACCGCACACACACACACACACAAGCTAGTTATCGCACAATGTGGCTGTTACTGTGTACAATGTTCTCCTGGTTCTACTTGCTTCACTCAGCATCAGTCCATACAAGTCTTTCTAGGTTTTTCTGAAGTCTGCCTTCTAGCACAATGGTATTCCATTACATTCATAAACCATAACTTGTTCAGCCATTCCCAACTGATGGGCATTCCTTCAATTTCTAATTATTTGCCATCACAAAAAGAGCTTCTTTAAATATTTTTGTATATGTAGATCCTTTCCCATTTGTATGATCTTTTTGGGATACAGACCTAAAAGTGGTATTGCTGGGTATACACATTTTTATAGCCTTTTGGGCGTAGTTCCAAATTGCTCTCCAGAATGGTTGGATCAGTTCACAACTCCACCAACAATGCATTAGTGTTCCAACTTTACCACATCTTCTCCAGCATTTATTTTCCTGTTTTGGTTATGTTAGCCAATCTGATAGGTGTGATGTGGCACCTCAGAGTTGTTTTAATTTGCATTTCTCTAATCAATAGTGATTTACAGCATTTTTTCATATGACTATAGATAGCTTTAATTTCTCCATCTGAAAACTGCCTATTCATATCCTTTGACCATTTATCAATTGGGGATTTGAGAAGAGATTTTAAATGGAAAAAAAGAAAGTGTTGTATGATTAGTTTGGATAAATGAGAAGACAAGAAGGGTAGGAGGACAAAGGTAGATTGTATCAAGCACAGAACACTAGACTTGACCCCATTCACTTCTCATCACCCTTCTTTATATCATGCAGTTGGGAAAGTAACTAAAAGAGAATGCAAAAGAGACTTGATGGAGGGAAATGAACAATTTGTTTTCACAATTGTGAACATGAACAGGACAATGGCGGAACTGAGGCGATTGAGTGAACCGTACTGACTCCGTTTTGTGACTCAAATCTGGGTCCAGCTCAGTTCCCTTTCTGTTCATTTACAGGTCAAGGCCAATTTCTGCCTTGTGAGAATGCTTTATTTTATTGTTTGAACCTAACCCTGCCTGCCTGGGAAGCTGGATGACTTTTATATGTTGCTTAGAGACCCTTAATTAAGGACACAGGTTATGCTGAACAGAAACCCAGTCAGCTCTGAAATTTGATGCAAGGAGTTTGCTCACAACAATATATCTCAAGCAATCCATGTCTTATCTGAAAACTGGCCCTGTAATGGTTAATTAATGGTTAATTAAAATATTGTTTCCATTTTTCTTTTATGGCATAAAGGTACCCACAGGGAGTGGGACACCTCTTTTTCTGATTTCAGGGAATTACATTTGTTTGCTCTTTCCCCCTTACTTAGAAAGTCCTTAATCTTTTGTCCAATTCAAAATCAAATTGCCTAATTTTGTATCCTTCTTAATGGTTTTCCTATAATTAATGGGCTTTTTAAATTGTTTTTGTGCCTAAAAATCTGTCTCCCCCTATATTCTGGGTCCAGTGCCAAAAACTCAGGAAGGCCTGGTCTTTTTGTTGGGCAGTTGGCTTGCATTGTTTATTAAATCAATATGCTCAGGAACTTATATCTTTGTTTCCTGAGTCATTTCACCTTTTACCCACCACAAAGACCTCCTACCTACCATGGGAAAATGTGACAGAATGGGTTAAAAAGTAGAACCCAACAATGTGTTGGGTTTTTTTTGTTTTTTTAAAAAACATATGTGGGGCAGCTAGGTGGCACAGTGGATGAAGCTCTGGCCTTGGAGTCAGGAGGACCTGAGTTCAAATCCGGCCTCAGACACTTGACACTTACTAGCTGTGTGACCCTGGGCAAGTCACTTAACCCCAATTCTCTCATCAAAAAAAAAAAAAAGAAAACTGAAAAACACCATATGTGACACATTAAGATTCATGTGAAGTTAAAATAATGGTTTGAAACAAAATCTATTAGGCATTAGGGCTTATACTTCAGAAACACTGAACTCAGCATGATAAACTCTGTGTTCTATTCCCCAATCTACTATGATCTCACCAAGCATGGAAGTTTTGGAAAGTCATTCAACCTCCCTGAGCCTCTGTTTCTATCAAAGGCCTCACTATTTTGTGAGTCCCCCACGTTTGCAATCTGGAAATCATCCTGGATTCTTCCCTCACACTCATCATAACCAGCCAGTCACCATCTTCTCAAATTCATTCACAGCAATACTTGTCTTTCAAAATAGATACCATAGCCACCCTAGTCCCGGCCCTGAGCCCCTCTTTCCTTTTCTGTTACATTGTCTCCTTCCTCCTTCTCCTCTTTCCTTTTCCCTTCCTCATCCTTTCTTTCCACTCTTCTTTCTCCTTATCTTCTCCTTGTCTTCCTCCTTCTCCTTTTCCTTGCCCCCTCTTCAGAATGTTACTTGGGGGCAGCTAGGTGGTGCAGTGGATAGAGCACCAGTCCGGAGTCAGGAGAACTTGAGTTCAAATCTGGCCCCAGACACATGATACTCATTAGCTGCGTGACCCTTGGCAAGTCGCTTAACCCCAATTGCCTCACAAAAAAAAAAAAGAAAACCAAAGCAAAAATAGATCTAATAAAAAAAGAGATAAGCAGGGAAATTATATCTTGCTAAAAAGAAAACCACAGACAGTGAAATAATATCAATATGAAACATATATACACCAAACAGCATAGCATTGAAATTCTTGAAGGAAAAATTTAATTACAGAAGGAAATAGACTGTACCAGTGGGGGACCTCAACTTTCCCCTCTTAGAACTTGAGTAATATAAAAGAAATAAGAAATAAGCAAAAGAATAGATTTTCTTAAAAGTTAGATATGATAGATAGACCTCTGGGAAAAACTGAGATAAGAAATATGTACACCACTTTCTCAGCTGTACATAGTACCTATACAAAAATTTGGGGTGGGGACAGAAATGTTAGATGACACAGAGATGTCTCAACACTATCTGGAGGAAGCTGGTGAGAGTGAACTCAGGAAAGTAGGGGTGATAAGTGGAAGTAGCGACAGCAAGGGCAATATCAGAAATCTGAAGGTGAGACTTAGCAGAAAACTCCAGAACTCAGGAGGAGTAAGAAACGACCCTCAAAGGTCAAGCAGACTGTCTAAGTCTAGCTGGGTGACTCTCTGGCAACTCTTTTTTCTTTCATGACAGGACTCACATCCTAGTATCAACATCCTTACATACTTTCAAAGGCTGGAGGAAGTGTTTTACCAAGATGGAGTTGAGAGGCAGAATTTTCTCTGAAAAGAGAATCTGCAAACACCAGGAAACATGCAGAACTCTTTCAAATTTATTTCTAACTTTTCTTTCAAATATAAACTGTAATGAAGATACTGACCTAGTGAAATATATAAGTCCATTGATCTTAGGACAAAAACTTAGCACAATTGGAATTTAACTCAAAAAGCACTGAAGAAATCTGGTATTCCTTGAGAGAAGCCTATCCCCACCTTATAAGAAAAGCTATGGAACCTTTCATTTGCAACACAAGATCTTTGTGAATCTAGACCTTCAACACTTGCAGCCATCAAAACAGGAAATTCAAATTGAATATCCAGCATGACATGCCTATTTCCTTGCAAAAGATCAACAGTTTCAGATTCTCATTTAAGTGAAGCAACAGTAGCCATCAACACTAATGTTTAACAATTACAATTTAACTTGCTTATATATTTCAAATGTATTGTCTTCTTAGTGTATTAATAAACATTTTACTATATCACAAATTTTCTAAATATTTCAATATAAACGGTTTCCTTTGTAATCCTGTATTATCCCATTCTATGCATTTAAAAGCGTCACTCTGAGAAGGGGTCCGTGGCTTCCCCAGACTGAGAAAAAGGCCTGAGACACTCAAAGAAATGAAGACCCCTGCTCTGGAGTCACTGGCTACAGCCTGCATGAGGGCTTCTTCTACAAGAGTGCCAATTTAAAAGTCAATCGCCCCTTTTTAAGTAGCTCTTGGAAAAGGGTATTTGCAAAGTTGGTACAGCAAGAATAGCTGGTACAAAATATCTCCCCAAAAGTCTGTGAGAGGGGCAGCGAGGTGGCGCAGTGGATAGAGCACCGGCCCTGAAGTCAAGAGGGTCTGAGTTCAAATCCGGCCTCAGACCAAACACTTGACCCTGGGCAAGTCACTTAACCCCAATTGCTTTAAAAAAAGAAAAGTCTGTGACAGAGATTCATTTCTCAACTTTAAAACTTTTCTGACATCTCCACCGGGCACCAGAAAGCTCATTATTGGGAAAACCTCCATCATCCTGCAAGATCCCATCTTCCTACCTCCTCACCACCCTCTGCCCTCTCATTGTGAAGTGAAGCCACAAACTCCAAAACTTCCATTTAAGGAGGGAACTCAGATCATTCTGGTGAAGTCCAACATCCTCTCAACCCTTTGAAGTTCTCAAAGACCTCCTCTAGCCAAAGAGGGCAGGGGGAGACAGGATCGGAGGCCAAAATCAAGGGATCCCCCTCCCCCATGCAGGGATTCCTCCTCAGTAAGGATGTCATGCTCACTCATTCCAATTTCTGAAATGAATCTGGTTCTAACTTTAGCATGGTCAAGTTTCCTTGGCCCATCAGAACCTTATTCTTCGATTCTTGCAAACTCCAATTCAAAGGACTTTTTTGCACTTAGCCTAAAGCCAACAATTCATTGATTGAAACAGGTTCTCTCCTAATTATGGTTTCAAGTCCAAAATGAAGTGTGGTGATTTCAAACCCATCCTTACGGAAGTAATCGCAATAATTGGATTTTATGCAGGGGTGTACTAAAAAAAAAGTTTAGCAACCAGCCACCTCCCTTCCAAAAAAAATGCATGCTACACTTTTGAGTTTATTCTGCATTAACACCTTATCACTTTCTGAAGTACAGGTGATCAAAAAAACAATAAATTGACAATAAATTGATTTGTAGGTTTGCCAGTTTCTGAGGTGTAAATACCCATGCCGAAAATTTACCAATTGGCAGCCCATGTGGGCTGGCTCTGCCCCTCTTGATTATATGGCTCATAAGTGCTGATGCTATCTTTTAAAACTTTGAACCCTAGGCTTAACCCACCTTAGCCATCTAATCCAAAGGAGATTAAGTGACTTGTCCAAGGTCACACAAGGCAGCCTTTAAACCCTGGTCCTAGTGTTTGTTCCACTCTACCAGGCTAGTTGCCAGGACTCTTGTTACCATTGCCACCTTCTCTGAACAGTCTCTGGCTGCTAGGATTGCTCTTAAAATATGGTGGCCCAAACTGAACAAAGTAAACCATAAGTAGCACGGTCAATTCAGAATTTATCTTTGGACTGTTTCTTCTACCTTTTGAGATGAGATTACCAGAAAGGGTATTAAAAAGTTTCCTAGTTGCTGCACTTTCAATAGAATTGGTCTATTGTCTGGATTATTGTAATAGACTTCTCATTGGTCTCATGAAATACTTCAGTTCTTTCCTGGGCTGATTTTTGCTTGCAGAATTTTAGTCTACAGGAAGCTATTTATTGTTTCTCTAAAGCTGTTGACATCGACTCTCCCAGTGTCTAGGAAGCACGTCAAATATTTAGGACATGGAATGCCAAGTTTGGGGAAGGCCACAAAGGCCAGCTTGACAGAATGTTGTGTGTGAAAAGAATGTAAAAAAAACTAAAAGTAGATGGAGAAATCAATGTAGAGGCTTTAAGTGCCAAGTTGAGGAGTCTGTATTTTGTCATAGAAGCAGCAGCAAGCCACCATCATCAGTAACAAAGTGACATGGTCAGACCTATGTAACAGGAATTGTGGCATCTCTGTGAAGGATGGATTGTAGGAAAATGAGTCCAAAAGCTGGGAGTCAAAGAGGAGGTTGTTGCAATACCACCTGTCTGAGTAGATCTCAATAGCTGCATGGGGCTGGTGGCCCTTTGGAGAGAATTGGAGGTGTGGGAGAGTGTTGTTACCTTGGGAGAAGCCAGGAGATTTGGCCAACTTGGAGGAAAGTGGGAAAATGAAAATTCACAACAAGAGTTTGTGATGGAGGAGAGAACATCAGTAGTGGTTCTGGACATGCCCTGTAGATGTTGGGAGAGCAGACTTCTGAAGCCTCAAAGACCAACAGATTCCATGTCAATAAAATCCTTCAGTGGAAATCAGCACACAACAGACAAGAGTCTTCCAAAATGAAATGAGGACACAAAGGGAAACAATTTCTCTGAGGACGAAAACCAGGAGCTCTCTGAACAGACCAACGTGGATGCACAGAAAACTTGCTAACGTTAAAACCTAGATTTTTATATATGTTGTTGACTTAACTTCACTTGTTTTATTAAACCAGTTACAGGTAAGGTCTTCAAGGGATGAAGTTATTTTTTGTTTTATCTTTGTACGTCCAGTAACTAGTATAGTCCATTGTACATAGTGGGTGCTTAATAAATACTTGTTCGCATTGTATTCTCTTCCTGTTCAACTCAGAATTCAAATAAAATTAAAAACTTCTTTTAAAAAAAGATATATAGAGAAGATGGAGGTGAGGGAAGATATATATAGATATATATATATCTATATATATATTTTTTTTTCCAGAGAAAGAGAGAGAGAGAGAAGATAGAGGTAAAAGCACTGATGCAGAAGCACAGCAAAGAACAATAAGAATAGGTCAAGAGAGCTAAAGCTGGTAGATGAGAAAAATTAAGGACAACAGAAAGATTTGCTTTGGTTTGGGGAAGTTTTTTGGTTGCTTTTTTTTTAAAAACTATGTTGGGAAAAAGCAGAGGATCTAAGAAGGGCCAGGGCCACTGGTTGGGGTAGATGGGATAACAACAACTGACAAGAAATGGAAGACAGACCAACTCCATTTTTACTTTGCTTCTGTTTTGTCTGTCAAGGAGAATGATCTTTGTATTGAAAATGACAGAACAAAAATGGCTAAGAGGGAGCTCAACATAAGAAGATATGGAAAGCACTGAGCTATCCTTGGAGAATTCAAGTCATTTGGCCTAGATGGATTGCATCCTTTAATATTCAAAGAACTGGCAAGATAGGATTCCTGATCCACTGTCAGTGATATTTACAAGATCATGGACTGGAGAGACAAACACAAATGTCTGAATTTAGAAAAAAAAAAGTGAATTAGCAAACCATATCAGCTCAGTGACTTTGACTTTAATTTCTGAAAATCCTAGGTTGAATTTTTAATTGTTATTGATGATTGTTTTTATATCACCTTCTTTTCCAAATATATTCTTTCCCCTTCCCTATTCAAAAAAATCAACCCTTAAAGCAAAAACTAAAGAGAAAAAGTAGTTCAACAAATCTAATACATTTACTGACTTAGACAAATATAATCTACCACATCTGCAGAGAAGGGAATGGAAAAATTCAGAAAGAAGCTCTTATGAGGTAGTATTACTTTGAAAAATAGACAAAGAAGAGGAAAGATTTATTGCGTTTGATAATACTATTTTCTCCTTGCGGAGAAAATAGCCCCATGCAACTTAAAAGGCAATAAGATTTACAAAATGTTATCATATTAAATGTGTTTTATATCACAGCTTCATAATTTTACCATGAATTTTTATTGACAAGAGGGGGAAAAAGATTGAAAATATATACTTGATCTTTATGAACACTTCTGACATTCTTGTGATGCATGACTACCTCAAGTGGAAATTAAAGAACACAAGATTTTACTTTTACTTTCCTCTTAAGTGACAGATATATATAAAGGGGAATAGGCATTTATATAATGCCTATTATGTGCCAGGTACTGTGTTAAGTTCTTTTTACAAATATTTCATTTGATTCTTACAACAACTTTGTGAGGTAGGTGCTGTTATTATCTCTTTTTAAAGTTAATGAAACTGAGGTAAATAGAGGTTAAGTGATTTGGTCAAGGTAAGATAGCTAATGTCTGAGACTAGATTTGACCTCAAGTCTTCCTGACTCCATGCCCAGCTCTCTACCACTGAACTATCAACAGTCTATTTATTTCTTATTGTTTCTCTACGTCAGGAAAAGGTTTTGTTCAAAGTAGAATTGGGAGATTAATGTGTTAAAAGATTTCACAAAAAAGGCAAAAAACTTGATTATTTTGCAACATTCAAGTGATTCTTAGAAGTTAATCCCTTTCACTACTATTCATTTGTCTTAAACAATGATTTATATGGTGCTTTTGGGTTTGTTTTTTTACTATTAAACTTTTCCTAATGTCATTCAGGTATGATTTCTGGAGAAAAACTTCATTGCATCTTGTGCCTAAAGATATATAAAGTGTGATATTTCATATGGGTGTGAAAAATTACATTAAAAATTTAAATGGAAAACTGCACATGGGCCTTAGGAAGATTTTGAATGCTAAGAAAAATGCTTAAGCCATAATTCTGACATTATAAAATACCTTAATGTTAAATTGATCAAAAGTTTTGCAAATGTTTGAAAATATATTTCTAACATCAAAAAAAATGAGAGAATTTAGAACCAAGGTATTATAAAATCTTTTGCTTTGGAATCTAAATATAAAAGGAAAAAACATAGCCTGACAAGTACCCTAGTTTTTAAGAAAGAGGATTTCAAATAGTTCAAAGGAATGATTGATAGGTTCCCATGGAATAAAATGCTTTATGGTGAAGTCAGCTCAGAAGGAATGGGAGAAACTCAGAAATGAAATGCTGAAGACAGAAAGAGAAAAAATTCCAACGAGGTGAAAAAAGGGGATTTGTCTGGAAAGACCAAAGTGTATAGTGAATGCACAGCAAACTCATCAATCAACTTAGATTGAAAAAGGGAAAACTGTATTCAGATGACAGAAGCAAGACCAAAACCAATAGTATATGGTCCTGAAAAAAATAGTATCAGGAATGTTAAAACTTAGAACAAACCAAGGCCAGTGAGGAAAATAAAGGACAATAAAAACGCAGTGGTGGTGTTACTGCTTTTAAGTTATGTTGGGAGAAAAAGAAAGATCAAAGAGACAGGACCTTTCCTGAGGGGTGGATGATAATTGAGAACACAGAGAAGAGCTGTTCAATTTTTATTTTTATTTCATTTTCTCTCCAAAAAAAGAATGACCTCTACCCTGGAAATTTCAGAACAGAAATGATTCAGAGCTGATGCCCCAAGATAAGTAAGGAGACAATAAGAGGGTAACCAGCTGCCTTCAATTAATTCAAGCTCCTTGGCTCAGATGAAGTACAAATGTGCTCAGCTACCATCAGTGATATTTGAAAGATTATGGAAGTCAAGAGAAATGCTTCATTTTGATTCTGGGGGAAATTCTAGAATGAATCATTAAAGAGGTCAGTAGCAACTATGGGGAAAGGGAAGGAATGACCACAAAGAGTCAGCATGGCCTCATCAGGAACAGATCATGACAGATAGACTTCATTTTCTTTTTAGACAAGATTGCTAAATAATTAGATGAGAAGAATGCTGAGGATATAGTTCATTATATTTTAGCAAAGTTTTTGACAAAATACCTCATACTCTTCTTGTGGAAAAGAAGAAGAAATAAAGATTAAATAATAGTGCAATCAGACAGATTCAGAACTGGTCTAATGGTCTGAGTCTAAAAAATAGTTATTAATGGTTCAATATCAATGTGAAAAGACATCGCCCATTGCAGTACCTGAGGACTTGTGCTTGGCTCTGTGCTGTTTCACATTTTTATTAATGACTTGGATAAAGACATAGATAACATGCTTATCAATTCTATAGATGACACAAAGGTAAGGATAGCTAATGTTAGTTTACTGAGTCAGGATCCAAAAGGCTCGTCAGGTTACAGCACCGGGCTGAATCCAGTAAGATGACATTCAAAAAAGAAAAATGAACTTGCACTTGGATAAAAATAATAGTCTTCACACATGAAAGGTAAGGGAAGCAGAGATCGATAGTCACTCTGAAAAAGCCCTAGGTGTTATAGTAGTTACTAGGTGTCATGATCTAAGAAAAACACTCATAAGCTGGAGTGTCCAGAGAAGGGCAGCTAGGATGGTGAAGGGCCTTAACATAAGAGGGTCAGTTGAGGGAACTGGGATGATTAGACTGAAGACATGACTGAGAAACATGATGACAGCTATCTTCAAGAATATGAAGGTCTGTCATGTGAAAGAGGGATTAGATTTTTCATGTCTGGCCCCTTGGGAAAAAAAAATAGGAGCAATGGGTTAGAAGGTGCAAAGTGGGAAATTTAATGTCAAGAAAGGCTTAATGTCAAGAAATCTTCCTAACAATTAGAGGTGTCCAAAAGTGGGACAAGTTGCCTTGAGAGGTGGTAGCTTCCCCTCTTTGGAGGTCTTCAAGCTATTCTTGTGGGAAAGTCAGTACACAATTTGCCTTGGAGAGGCAGATAAAGGCATTGGTGTGGTGTATCCAGTCCAAAAAAAGTAAATCTAGCCCTCAGCACACAGAATTTATGGGAGGACACGGACAAGAGTTGCACCGTCCATGTGGATGGACTGTGATCTATATATTTTGGAGGGAATAAGTTTGAGATCACAGATCAGTTTGAGTATTTGGGCCCTTAAAATCATTAACTCTTGTTGTCTGTTTTTAAGTCTGTGTGACTCTACCTTAAGAAGAAAGTAAGAAAAAATGTGATTTTGATTTCTGCATCCTCTTGGAAGGCAGTGGGGTGCAAGGAAAATCATGCAGGACTTAGGCTCCAAAAACCTGGGTTTTAATCCCAGTTCTGCTCCTGACTCCCGGGGGGGGGGGGGGGGGGGGAAGATGTTAAACAAGTTATGGAACCTCAATGGCCTGTTCATTTGTAAAATGAAGGAGTTGGACTAGAAGATGATCTCTAAGGTCTCTTCTAGTCCCAAGTCTAACATCTATGATCTGAAAGCTTTTTCTCAAAATCCTTTCTGAGCTCTTCCATGACCTGGGACCAATTCATATTCTTCTTGGAGGCTTTCGATGTAGGAGCTTTGACTTTGTTGTTTTCTTCTGGTTGTATGTTTTGATCTTCTTTGTCACCAAAGTAAGATTCTATGGTCTGACTCTTTTTGCGCTGCTTGCTCATGATCCCAGCCAATTACTTGAGTTATAAATGCTTTGTTAAGGTAGGGGGTCTGCTTCCAGTGTGGAGAATGTACTGTCCCAAGCTAAATGTCCTCTGTTCAAAGGGAAATCAGACACTCATGCAGATGCATAAATTTGTAAAAATCCACATTAACAACATAACAAATCAATAAAAAAATTAAATACAAAACCTATTTTTTTTTTGAGACTGGGAATCACCATGTCACCCACAGTTCAAGTGCAGTGGCTATTTCTGGCCCTGACCTCATTACTGATTGGCACAAGGATTCTGACCAGCTTTGCTTCCTAGTGGGGCTTATTTCCCCTTCTTAAGCAGACTGTGGTCCCTCTCTGCTCCCAGGAACTCAGCATAATGGTGACAACCAGTGCAGACACCTGATCTGATTAGTCCACTACAACTCCCAACTCCTGGACAGGTGCTACCAATCCACAGGTCTTAGCTTTCCCAGCACACCCAGAGATCACAGGTATGTACCATCTTGCCCAGTCAAAATCTATTTCCTAATTATTGTGGCCTATTTTTGTCTCAGCTTAAAATTTATGAAAGTTTTGATTCTTTTTCACAAAAATTTTTTCACATTTCTACAGAGATGCAGAGGCTAGTAAGGTTTTGGCCTTGCTCAAGTTGGTTTTCGTTGCCTACCAGAACTAAATTAACTCTCAGCATACCAAGGTGCTTTTTTAAAAAATATTTGCAACTTAAGTGCTTCATATGATATTATTCAGAATTTTGTCCAGGTCACACATGCAGTTTATAGTCTCAAAGGTAAAGCTTTCAAAACAAAAGTACAAATTTTCAGAAACAAAATATTCCTTGGTCACAATGGGGAAATGTTAGTTCCAGAGGAATGGACATGGTAGCAAAATTATAATTAGCTCAACTAGAGAGCTAGCATAATTATAGAGTTAACATTACCAGCTTCTTGCTATAATAGCAGGAAAACAATATAAAAAATTTTTGTTAAGCCAGCAAAAACAAGTTTAAAATATTGTCCCTTCTTGGGAAGAAACAGGAGCAGACAACTCTTTTAGACTAGTTGTAATCTTAGAATTCCCAATTTAACAATTCATAATAAATCCAGAGCTTAATTCTTGTAAAATTATACTTAATTCTTGTAAAAAATGCAAGATCATTTTTTAAAAATTTCACGCCTGATTTGAATTGGTGTCATAAATTTATCGTCTTTATTTACAAAGCAATAAACCTAGGAAGCAAGAAGCTTTTTAACTCTGCAGTATTCTATTTTTTTTTCTTAGTCCTTCACCCCAGCTGAATCACTGGGAAAGTGGCCAGTGAGAAAAGAAGTTTCCCTTTTCCAATCAGTTCCAGAAGAAAGAAAATTCTGCCCAGATGGGGCTTCAACCCCAATCAGAAAATTGGAGGAATCACTACTGAAATGCCTATTACTTTAAAATGGACTCTAATTTAATTTGTTTTCAATCTATTCAATTATATATAAACACATAAAGACAACTAAAATAAACATTTTTGTGAGCTTTCACACTCACATCTATAGACAAAACTCAAGTCTCCCAAATCAATATCTAGTTGTGCTTTTTTTTAAGCTTCTGTGTCTCAAACAAATTGTCTTTTATTAGATCAGTTCCATATATCCAAAGAATTTAAATCTTGTAAAAATAATTAATTGTACAGAGATTGACATCCCTTAAGAAAAACTGGAATGCATGGAAACACACCTGCTTCCATTAACATAGCATGCTTTCCAGTTTGTCAAAGAAAGGCTCAGATTATGGCACTTTTGACTATAACCAGTTCAGGTGAAGGAATCAGTTGTCAGATCATAATAATCCGCTATACCCAGGCAATGAAGGAGACACACAACAACAGAAATAATTATACTAAGAAGTTCCAAGGGTACTTTGAAGTCTTGGAGAGACATATTCTCAAGGACAGAGAATATTGCTCCTGACTCCTTACACTGAATGTATTCCTATATTTGTAACAATAATAAGGTTTCTCTTTAGTATGAATTCACTTTTTAGAGGATTTGTCCTAATTTTTAAAAAGGATGTAACTAACTCATCACAGTCATATGGCTACTCTACCTTGTGAATTTTCTGGTATTGATTAAACTGTCTCCTCAGATTGCCTTTCTACAGTCATTCCAGTCATGAGATTTCCCTCCAGCATGAATTCTCTAATGCTCAGAAAGACTAGAAAACTCAAAGGACATTCCACATTTATTGCACTTAGAGGCTTCCTCCTCAGTTTTCTGATATTTAGTAAACACCAAACAATGATGTAATATGGCATTTACTACATTCATGTGGTTTCTCTTCAGTATGAATTCTGTGATGAAGAGAGTTGTCCAATAAGTTCTGCACTTACATGAAGAGCCTTTTATATTTAGTATATTAAATAGGATTTGCCATTATAGTCATTGTTTTTTCTCCAGTATGAAACCTCTGATGCCGAGTAAGAGATATCTTATGACTGAAGGCCTCCCCACATTCATTACATTTATAAGGTTTCTCTCCAGTACGAATTTTCTGATGAACAGTAAGTTGTTTCCTCAGAGTAAAGGCCTTCCCACATTCTCTACATTTATAAGGTTTCTCTCCTGAATGAAACCTCTGATGTTGAGTAAGAGATACCTGATGACTAAAGGACTTCCCACACTGATTACATTCAAAAGGTTTCTCTCCAGTATGAACTCTCTCATGCACAGTAAGTTTTGACTTTACATTAAAGGCTTTCCCACATTCACTACAATTATAAAGCTTTCCTCCAGTATGAAATCTCTGATGTTGAGTAAGTTCTCCCTTTATATAGAAGGCCCTTCCACATTCATGACATTCAAAAGGTTTCTCTCCAGTATGAATTCTCTGATGTCTCATAAGAGAACTTTTCTGACTGAAGGCTTTCCCACACTCATTACATTCATAAGGATTCTTTCCAGTGTGAACTGTCTGATGAACAGTAAATTGTGTTTTTAGAGTGAAGGCTTTCCCACATTCTCTACATTCATAAGGTTTTTCTCCTGAATGAAACCTCTGATGCCGAGTAAGAGATATCTTATGACTAAAGGTCTTCTTACATTCATTACATTCATAAGGTTTCTCTCCAGTATGAATTCTCAGATGCTGAACAAGTCTTTCCTTTACACTGAAGGCCCTCCCACATTCATTACATTCATAAGGTTTCTCTCCTGTGTGAATCCTTTGGTGCACATTAAGTTTTGACCTCAAAGAAAAGGCCTTCCCACAGTCATTACATTTATAAGGTTTCTCTCCAGTTTGAACTTTTTTATGTTGATTAAGTCTTGACCTCATATTGAAGTCTTTTCCACATTCATTACATTTATAAAGTTTTTCACCACTATGAATTTTCTGATGTTGAATAAGTCGAGACCTTACATTGAAGCTCTTTCCACATTCATTACATTCAAAAAATTTCTCTCTGATATGGATTTTCTGATGTTGAATAAAAGAACTCTTCTTACTAAAGGCCTCCCCACATTCATTACATTCATAAGAGTTCTCTCCAATATGAATTTTCTGATGAACAGTAAGTTGTTTCCTCAGAGTGAAGGCCTTCCCACATTCTCTACATTCGTAAGGTTTCTCTCCTGAATGAAACCTCTGATGTTGAGTAAGAGATATCTTATGACTAAAGGACTTCCCACACTGATTACATTCATAAAGTTTCTCTCCAGTATGAACTCTCTGATGCAGAATAAGTTTTGACCTCACATTGAAGGCCTTCCCACATTCATTACAATTAAAAAGCTTCCCTCCAAGATGAAATCTCTGATGTTGAGTAAGCTCTCCCTTCATATAGAAGGCCTTCCCACATTCATGACATTCATAAGGTTTCTCTCCAGTATGGACTCTCTGATGTCTCATAAGAGAACTTTTCTGACTGAAGGCTTTCCCACACTCATTACATTCGTAAGGATTCTTTCCAGTGTGAACTGTCTGATGAACAATAAGCTGTTTCCTCAGAGTGAAGGCTTTTCCACATTCTCTACATGCATGAGGTTTTTCTCCAGTATGAAACCTCTGATGCTGAGTAAGAGATATCTTATTCCTGAAGGCCTTCTCACATTCATTACATTCATAAGGTTTCTCTCCAGTATGAATTCTCAGATGCTGAACAAGCCTTTCCTTTACACTGAAGGCTCTCCCACATTCATTACATTCATAAGGTTTCTCTCCAGTATGAATTCTTTGATGTTGAGAAAGTCCTG
>NW_020954267.1:71177-103997 GCF_900497805.2 Vombatus ursinus
AGGTTTCTCTCCAGTATGAATTCTTTGATGTTGAGAAAGTCCTGACTGCATAATAAAGGCCTTGCCACATTCATTACATTCATAAGGTCTTTCTCCAGTATGAATTCTCTGATGCACTTTAAGCTGTGTCTTCACACTAAAGGCCTTCCCACATTCACTACATTCATAAGGTTTCTCTCCAGTATGAATCCTCAGATGCTGAGTCAGGTCTACCTTTACATAGAAGGCCTTTCCACATTCATTACATTTATAAGGTTTCTCTCCAGTATCAATTTGCTGATGTACAATCAGGTATTTCTTCTGAAGGAAACTCTTTCCACATTCATTGCATTCATAAGGTCTTTCTCCAGTATGAATTCACTGATGCACTTTAAGCTGTGTCTTCACACTAAAGGCCTTCCTACATTCACTACATTCATAAGGTTTCTCTCCAGTATGAATTCTCTGATGTCGAATAAGTACTACCCTTCTACCAAAGGCTTTCCTACATTCATTACATTCATAAGGCTTCTGTCCAGTGTGAATTCTTTGATGGTAAATCAGTTGCACCTTAATACTGAAAGCCTTCCCACATTCATTACATTTATAAGGTTTCTTTCCTGTATGAATTCTCTTATGTTGAGTAAGCCCTGAGCTGTAATGGTAGGCCTTACCACATTCCTTACATTCATAAGGTTTCTGTCCTGGTTTTGCATATGGAACAAGTTGTTTGCCCTCATGGAAGGTCTTCTCACATTTATTATATCCATTATGTTTTTGTCCAATTTGAATTTTCCAATGTGGATTAAGGGCTTTGTTCTCTGAAAGGAAGAATAATGGATTGATTAGTACTGTCTCTTCCTCTCTTTCACAAAGGCTCTGTCTGCTCACAAATTTTATAACTGCCCTCCTACCTCCCTGCTTGAGGTTTATACAGAGATTTTAGAAAAATGATTTTAGAAATCTAACTTGGTTTATACAGAGAACTCAATATATGTTATGTAAAATCCAATGATACATAGTTAATATACTTAAATCAATAGATTCAGGATTAAATTTTTTTCTAAGTGCCCTAATAAAAAGAGAAGTATTAGAGGGATTAAAAAGACCTGTCCTGCAAGTGATCAACATTTGAATGTATGGTAAAGATTACATTCACACGAGCAGAACCAGGAGAACAATGTACATTGTAACAGCAACATTGTGCAATGACCAGCTTTGATAGACTTAACTCTTGTTAGTAATATAATGATCTAAGACAATTCCAAAAGATTCATCATGGAAAATGCTATCCACATCCAGAGAAAGAACTATGGAGTCTGAATGCAGATTGAAGCATACTATTTTCTTTTTTGTTTTGTTTTTTTCTTCCTCGTGGTTTTTCCCTCTTGTTCTGATTCTTCTTTCACAACAGGACTAATGTGGAAATAAGTTTAATATGATTGTATATGTATAGCCTATATCAGATTGCATGCCATCTTGGGGAGGGTGACGGGGAGGAGGGGGAAAATTTTAGAATGCAAAATCTTATAAAAGTGAATGTTGAAAACTAAAAATAAATATATAATTTTTTTTAAAAAAGATTACATATCACAAAAAATATGGCCTTCATATCTTGCAAATATTAGCCCATATTTTACGCTAAGTCTAGATAGAGGGACAACTGAAAAGAAAAAATAAAGAGAATCTATATAGATTTGGGAAGGAAGACAAGAGAGATGCAAAGGCAGGGGAACAAACCTGAGAAGGAATAAAATGGGAAGTGATATAAAGCAGTCTGGTAGAATAGGAAGAGCAATGAATTCAGAGGCAGAGCACCTGGGTTCAATCCAGCTTCTGCCACTTATAACTATGTGGCTCTAATTTCTTTTTTGGATTTTTCATTTTAATTTTCTTTTTTTATTAGGAACTAAAAAAATAAACAAGAACATTTTAATATACAAATTTTTTTTAAAATTCTGTATATGAAACTATGAATTTTCATTCCATGCAGTTTGAATGTTTTAAAAGTGCATACCAAGTTTAAGCTGGTAGTAACAAAACTGTGTTGCTTGCATGTGTTTCTTTATAACTGTCCTCTCCACTGTGTATTTTCAAATGTTTCTTTGAAGCTCTTTTTCTTCTTTTTTAAATTCTATTGCTACTCACAAAATTCTCCTTCCTTCCCCAAATCAAAAGCCCTCCTCTGTAACTATATAAATTGACTATGTAAATATAGTCAAGCAAAACAAATCTGCATATTGGCAGCATCTGAGCACATATGTCTCATTTTTTACCATTAGCTCAAGGGTTTGGACCAAGTGCCAAATCCAGCCCACTGCCAATTTTTGTAGGGCCGGTGAGTTTAAAATGTTTTACATATTTATACTAAAAAAAAATCTTTGCTAGTGAGCTAAATAAAAAAGGCATCTTAGTGGAGACCTGAATTTGGCATTTGAACCATAGTCTGCCAACTCCTGCTCTAGGCCATCAGTTTCTGCCAAGGAGTCAGAGTTTTGCTCCATCGGTCATTTTTAAACAATTAAATTTTATTTTTTAAGCAGCAAAAATCTTTTGACTTCTCTTTTTCCCCCCTCTCCAGTTGAGAATGAAAGAAAACCAAAATTCCTGCTATAAACATGTAGAGAGAGTTAAAAAAAAAAAACAAATTCCCACACTGGCTCTGTCCAAAAGAAAAATGCACGTGTAGATGTCTCATTCTACACTCTGAGTCCCTCACCTCTCTATCAAGAGGTGGGCACAAACTTCATCATGAGTTGTTTGGAATTGTGGTGGGTCATTATGATGATCACAAGTCCTAAGATTTTCAGAGTTGCTCATCTTTACAATATTATTGTCATTGTGTAAAGTCTCCGGTTTCTGTTCATTCACTCTGTATCAGTTCATATAAGTCTTCCAGGTTTTTCTAAAATCATAACCCTCATCATTTCTTATAGCACAACAGGGTTCCACCACATTTATATACCATCACTTATTTAACCATTCCTCAACTAATGGGCATCCCTTCAGATTCCCATTCTGTGCCACTTCAAAAAGAACTATATTTTTAAACATCCTTAGAGTTTGTTTACTTAGGATTAGCCCCTTATTTAACTGTATTCTAATTCACATTCTCTCTTCTCCCCCATCCCTATTTCCTTCATGGAGTGAAATGTATTTCTGTACCCAACTCTGTGTGTGTGTATGAGTGTGTGTGAGTGTGTGTGTGCGTGCACACGCGTATATATTCTTCCCTCCTTTGACCAGTTCAGATGAGTTACATTTAAATGTCAGCTGTTCCCCTCACCCTTTGAATAGATATCTCCTTGTACAACCAATAATTTTCCAGAGAAGAAAAAGTCTGAGGAGTTCTGAGGACATACCACCCTGTCCAAAGTTTTACAAATGCTCCTCAATGGAGTTATTGCTTACAATGACTCATCTGCTTCTTAGAATATCTCCTTCTACAGCTAAGAGGTTCTTCCTAAATGATGAACAGAATATGATTTATCTGCTCAATTTTCACGTACTCACCTAGGCAGTTGCTTCTTGGGATATTTCCCTTTGGCATCCACGAACCTTCTCGTCTCTCCAATTGGTAGATGACATCTGGTTTGGAAACTGCAAATCCTGTTCAATGACAATGGAAACATTCTAAGGACTGTCATCTTATAATTCAATCCTGCCTATCCTTGACAGGATGTTGGCTTTAGCTGGTTTTCTTTTTATTTGTTATGAGAGAGTTGAATGGTTTAATAGGGAAGGGCAGGAGGATATTTCATTAAAATGACTGTGGAGTTTAAAAAGTATCCAAAAGACTTTAGAATTACTTATTTAATATTTTATTTCCCCCAATTACATGTAAAAACTATTTTTAATATCTTTTTTTTTAATTTAAGTTTGAAATTTTCTCTCTCCCTTCTTCCCATCCTCCCTCACTGAGAAGGTAAGCAATTTGATACATCTGCAGTGATGCCAATCATATTTCCACATTAGTCATGCTGTTAAAAAAAAAAACCAGACCAATAAAAGAAAGTTAAAAAAAATATGCTTCAATCTGCATTCAGATTCCATCAGTTCTTTTTTAGGGGACAGACAGCACTTTTCATCATGAGTCCCTTGGAACTGTCTTGGATCATTATATTTTTTTTAATTTCTAAAATTTTTTTTTGCTTTTTGGTGAGGCAATCAAGGTTAAGGTGACTTGGCTAGAGTCACACAGTTAGTAAGTGTCAAGTGTCTGAGACCAGATTTGAACTCGGGTCCTTCTGACTCCAAGGCCGGAGCTCTATCCACTGTACCACCTAACTGCCCCTTTGGATCATTGTATTGCTGAGAATAGCTGATCATACAATATTGCTGTTACTGTGTACAATGTTCTTCTCCTTCTGCGCATTTCACTTTTTATTAGTTCATGTAAGTCTTTCCAGGTTTTTCTAAGAGTATCTTGCTTGTCATTTCTTATAGCACAACAGTATTCCATCACAATCATATACCACAACTTGTTCAGCCATTCCTCAATTGATTGGTATCTCCTCAATTTCCAATTCTTTGTTACCACTATAAGAGCTGCTTTAAATATCTGTGTATATATAGGTCCTTTCCTTTTTGTTTTTTATCTTTTTGGGATACAGACCTAGTAGTGCTATTGCTAGGTCAAAGGGTATGCATGGTTTTATATAGCCCTTTAGGCATAGTTCCAAATTGCTCTATAGAATTGTTGAATCAGTTCACAATTTCAACAGTGCGTGAGTGTCTCAATTTTCCCACATCCCCTCCAACACCTGTCATTTTCCTTTTCTGTCATATTAGCCAATCTGATAGGTATGAGGTGGTACCTCAGAATTGTTTTAATTTGCATTTCTCTAATCAATAGTGATTTAAAGCATTTTTTCATATGGCTATAGATAACTTTGGTTACTTCATCTTAAAACTGCCTTTTCCTATCCATTGACTATTTATCAATTGAGGAATGGCTCTTATTTTTATAAATTTGACTCAGTTCTCCATATGTTTGAGAAATTAAGCCTTTATCAGAGAAACCTGCTGTAAGAATTTGTTCACAGTTATGATTACTAATTGTATTTCTCTCCTTCCTCTTTTCCCATTTATCCTACTCTCACTCTCCTTTCACCCTGTCCATTCTCAAAAATGTTTGATTACCACCTCCCCCAGTTGACTCTCCCTTCTATCAGACCCTCCCCTTTTTTCTTATCCCCTTCCCATCCTACTTTTCTGTAAGGTAACATAGATTTCTATTCCCTTTCCTCTCTGAGCCAATTCAGATGCAAGTAAGGTTCAAGCACTCCCACCCACTTCCCTCATCTTCCCCTCCACTGAAAAAGCTCTTTTGTGCCTCTTTTACTGTGTAAGAAATGTAAACAGTTTAGCCTTATTGAATTCCTTACCATTTCTCTTTCCTGTTTGCCTTTTTATGTTTCTCTTGTATTTATAAGTCAAATTTTCTAGTCAGCTCTGGTATTTTCACCAGGAATGCTTGAAAGTCCTCTATTTCATTGAATTTCCATTTCCCCCCTAAAGGATCATACTCAGTTTTGCTGGGTAGGTGATTCTTGGTTTTAATCTTAGCTCCTTTGTCCTCCAGAATATCATATTCCAAGCCTTCCAATTCCTGAATGTAGAAACTGCTAAATCTTGTATCATCCTGACTGTGGCTCCATGACATTTGAATTGTTTCTTTCTGGTTGCTTGCAATATTTTCTCCTTGACCTGGGAGCTTTAGAATTTGGCTATCATATTCCTGGCAGTTTTCATTTTGGGATCTCTTTCAAGAGGTAATTAGTAGATTCTTTCATTTTCTATTGTACCCTTTGGTTCTAGAATATCAGGGCAGTTTTCCTTGATAATTTCTTAAAAGATGATGCCTAAACTCTTTTTTTGATCAGAGCTTTCAGGTAGTCCAATAATTCTTAAATTATCTCTCCTTGATCTATTTTCTAGGTTAGCTGTTTTTCCAAAGAGATATTTCACATTTTCTTCTATTTTTTTTTCATTCTTTTGATTTTGTTTTATTGCTTCCTGATGTCTCATGGAGTCACTAGCTTTCACTTGCCCATTCCCTAATTTTTAAGGAGTTTTTGTTGTTGTTGCTGTTGAGCTCCTTTTCCATACGGCCAGTTCTACTTTTTAAGGAGGTCTTTTCTTCAGTGGATTTTTGTACATATTTTTATTTGGCCAATTCTGCTGTTTAAGATGTTCTTCTCTTCACTGGATTTCTGTGCCTCTTTTACCATTTGGCCTATTCTGTTTTTTAATGTGTTATTTTCTTCTGTCTTTTTTTTTTTTTGTGCCTCCTTTACCAAGCTGCTGACTCTTTTTTTCATTATTTTCTTCTATCACTGTCATTTCTTTTCTCAATTTTTCCTCTATCTCTCTTATTTGGTTTTAAAATCCTTTTTGAGCTCTTCCAGGAACTCTTTTTGGGCCTGAGACCAATTCATAGTTTTCTTTGAGGCTTCAGATGTAGTAATTTTGACTTTGTTGTCTTCTCTGAGTTTGTGTTTTGATCTTCCCTGTCACCATTGTAACTTTCTATGATCAGGTTCTTTTGTTGTTGTTTGCTCATTTATTCAGCCTATTTTTTGACTTTTAACTTATATTAAAGTTAAGTTCTGCTCCCAACATGGAGGAGACACTGTCCCAAGCTTCAGGTTTTTTGTGCAGCTATTTTCAGAGCTTGTTTGGAGGGTGGGGGGACTACAGGCTTTCAGTTCTTCCAAGATGGTATGATCTAAGGAGAGGTGAGTTGGCTACTTTCCTTGGCCTGTGCTCTGGTCTGTGAGTGACCACAAGCACTCTTTTCTGCCCTAGAACTGTGAACAGGGTCCCTGCTCCCCTGTGGTCACAAGCTCTGGTGTGCTAGTGCTCTTCCTTGCCCTGGGACTGCAACCTGGATCCAAGCATGGGTAGTGCAACAGAGTCCTGCACCCAGTGCCAGCAAAAGGATCCCTGTAATCTCCTTCTGACCACTTGTCTGAGCCCCTTACCATCTGTGGGCTGAAAGCAGCCGAAGCAGCCACTGCCACTACTGATTCAGTCAATCCTAAGGCCTGCTGCTGGTTTACTGGGGAAGGCCCTGCACTAGCCTGCGCTTCACTCTCACCCTGGCACAATAAACCTTTCCTGCTAACCTCCTAATTTGTCTTGGACTGGAAAATTGTTCCACTCCATCCTTCCGTGGGTTCTGCCATTCCAGAATTTATTTTGAAACATTAATGTTGTTTGAAGGGGAATTTGAGAGAGCTCAGGTGAAGTCCCTGCCTTTTCTCCTCCATCTTCCCAAAAGACTTTAAAAAAAGAATTCAAACCTGGCCCAATCTTCCACTGCAGAAAAAAGTAGGTATAATAGAAGCCCCAGAGTACATAAGACTTCTGAGGATGTTTTACAGTGTCTTGCTAAGACTTTTACTGGAGAATGGGATATAGAGTTGGGCTCAGAAATAAATTAGTTTGTTTTACTCACTCCCTGCTAAAGACAATAAGAACATTTTATATATGCTGGTATGTGCACACAGATTTTTCAAGAAGAAACATTGGATCTGAAGCAAAAGGGAATGGAAAGGTAAATATTCAAGGACCAGTAATTAAGTTGCTAATTTCCAGTCTTATAAACAACGATTTTTTTGACTAGAAACACATAGATCAAATACCCTGAGTCTTGACCAAAGAAGAACTAAGAATTTCAGGTCTCTGCATGCTAAACAATGAAGACACTAAAGAGACACTAAAAAAAATATTTATAGCTACTCTACTTGTAATGGCAAAGAACTGGAAACCAAGGGGTTGTGGTGGTGGTGGTGGTTGCTGCTGTTGTTCAGTCGTTTCGATTGTGTCTGACTCTTTGTGGCCCCATTTGGGGTCTTCTTGGCAAAGATACTGGAGTGATTTGCCATTTCCCTCTCCAGCATATTTCACAGATGAGGAAACTGAAGCAAATAGGATGAAGTGACTTGCCCAGGGTCACACAACAAGCAAATGTCTGAGGCTGGATTTGAACTCGGGAAGATCAACTTTCCTGACTCCAGGCAGTGTTCTATCCACTGGACCACTTAGCTGCCCTAACCAAGATGTTACCCATCAATTTGGAAATCGCTAAACAAATTGTGGCATATAAATATAACAGAATGTTATTATGCTGTACATGATGAGAACTGTTTCACAGAAGAAAAATTACATCAACTTATACCGAGTGAAGTAAGCAGAATCAGAACAATTTATACATGAACAACAACACTGCAATGACAAACAATTTTGAAAGATTTAAGACCAATGATTAATGCGATGGTCAACCATGACTCCAAAGGAACAATAATAAAAATCCTGACAGAGAGGTGATAAGCTAAATGTACAGAATAAGATGTATTTTTGGACATGGTGAATATGGGGATTTGTTTTGCTTGACTATGCATATTTGTTACAAGGATTTTGTTTTTCTTTTTTCTTCTTCTTTTTTTTTAACCATATAAGGGGAGAGAAGATAGGGATGGGAGAAAAAAAATGCTAATTTTTTAACTGAATTTTAAAAAATCTTGAAACAGCCCACAGTATTTGTTAAGGAAGGAAGCAGACATCCCAATGGGCAGGTTCTAATTCAAAGAAGACAGCTGTCCTTACCCAGGCAGACCAAGTTCTTATAGTTCTCCAGCATTACATCCCTGTACAACTCTTTCTGAGAAGGGCCCAAGTATACCCACTCCTCCCTGGTGAATTCCACAGCCACATCTTTGAATGTCATAGATTCCTGAAAAACAAAAAACATACCCAGGAATCAATCTTCATCTTGAAGTTGAAAGGAATTTTGAGGGTGATTCTAACAGTGTTTGGGTTTTAAGGTCTTCCAAGGCACATATCTGAGCACCAGTAAGGATAGTCACCAAGGTAATACACTGCTCCAGAGATAGGGCATTCTACTTCAGGATAACATTAATTTGTGGACAGTTTTCCTTTTATAACTTCCATCTGTGCTTCCTAGTTCGATCATCTGGGGTCAAGCAGAATTAAGCTGACTCCTTCTTCTAGTTGACGGGTCTTCACATAGTTGAAGACAACTACCACGTCCCTCTAAGCCTTCTCTTACAAGCATCAACAGGTAAGTATGATCTACTTATCACCCAAGTTGGCCTACTCTGTTTGCTCTCCAACTAATTACCGTCCTCCTTAAAATGTGGTGCTACAAAGTGAGAAGGGGAAAACTATCGCCTCCTTTGGTCAGGACACTACATTGCAGAGAATCAGAACTGGAAGGGACCTCAGAGAATCCTTGTTTCACAAGACCACTAATTTGGAATTGGAAGGGAACTTTAAGGTCACAGAATGCAAAACCCCAATTTTAAAGATGAGGAAAACAAGGCCTGAAAAGCAAAGTCATTTCCCTAAGATTACACTGATGGCGAATGACAGAACTGGGATGGAAGTTTATTGCCTTTGCCTCTAAATTCAACAGCGTTTCCAAAGTAACATGCTGCCAGACATTAGTCCTGAGGCAAAACTGCAAACAGTTTCTGGTCACTGTGACTTGCCTGGGATAGGTCTGTCCACCCAGGGTCTAACTAGGGAAGAAACTCTTCCCAGAAAACCAGGAAATAACCAAGCAGGCACCCCTGTACCATAGGCCCCATCCCACGAGGGCATTCACCATCAGCTTTGGGGTACACGACAATGCTGTGCAGGATGCGGGAGTGGCAGCAGAACAAAGGGAACTGTAAAATTCGCCTGCCACTGGAGGGCCTTCTGTATGATCTCCAGACACTGTAATTCCCCAAAGGGCAGCTTTTAGAGCAATTAGAGCAAGTCAGGGCTTAAACCAGTACTTGGGGCCCTCACTGCCCTGAGGCAATAATCTTTGGGGTGTGGTTAGCAAAGCAGCTTCCGTCTGAAATATGTATCAAGGCTGGGCTACAGGATATCCTCCTGCCAGGGAGATCAGAGAGAGGGACACCTATCCTTACAGGGCAATTCCCTGAGCTCAGCCTCACCCTACTTATGGAGGATCAGAGAGGTGCCACATCATCTTGGGCCGGTCTCCTCCTGTCCTGGCCTTTTCCCACTGACAAAGTGCCCTTCCTGCCTGTAGGAGACAGAGACATCATGTTTTCCTGCTCCCTCCACCTACCTATCTTCAGGCCTAGCTTGTAGAGACAGGACTGAAATGCCATGCCATTAGCTCCGCCCAATGGTGCCCTCTCTCTCCTGAGCTAGCTAACACCTTGAGAGGTCCTGGGGCTGAGCCCCTACAGATGCTAATAGCCCTTCAAGCTCCTACCTGATGATACCCAACTCATCCTAGTGATTCTGTACCCCTAGCTGTCATTATACAAACCCATTCTCCATCCTCCATTACCTTCACCTCAGTGCTCCCAATGGCCCAGCCTCAATCTCTTTGGAATGCCTGCTCTGTAGACAGCACTTTTCCTTTCGCATTCCTTCCATGTTCTCGTTCTCTGTGAGACCTCCATCCCTCCCTCCCTCCCTTCCTCCTACTGGCACAGCCTCCCTGGCCACCCTTTCCAGCACTAGTGAAGACAACATGTGTAAGGCAGTTTGGGGAGACTGCACTATACCTGCACAAGACAACAAGATGAGGGACAGCTAGGTGGCACAGTAGATAGAGCACCGGCCCTGGATTCAGGAGGACCTGAGTTCAAATCTGGCCTCAGACACATAACACTTACTAGCTATGTGACCCTGAGCAAGTCACTTAACCCCACTGCCTAGCCAAAAAAAAAAAAAAAGACAAGATGAGACCCCTTTATTCATCCCTAAGAGTAGCATTGCCAAACAAGCTAAAACACTCAGATGAGACAAGAGTTTGTTCTGAGGTTCAGGATTTCTGGGATGAACCAATTGTGTCCATACATGATAATCTCACTCATGAACACTGATCTGTCCACTTCAATAACAAACCAGGAATATCTACCACCTAAGGTTTGAGAGATAGGCTTGACAGGTTTTAGGATGGTAGTATATTCATTCGCTATGGCCCCTTTAAGATAGTCTAGGCATAAACATACAAGTCCCTATGTGGACCTGGGAAGGATGTATGTCTCAGTGGGTAGTCTACCTGACATGTAGGAAATCATATCCCCAAAAGAACCTATTCAAGTCATGCTAAGTACTAGTGAAATAAGTACTTGTCACAGACTTAATAATCAGTGGACTTTCTATCCTCTGTATCCAATGCAATTGCAATTTGTACAGTAGTAAAACAGATCTGATTCCAGAACAGATAAGATTAGCCAAATTGGTCAAGGACTTGGGAATTCTCTTGCTAGCCAAGAGTTATAGGCAGGAATAGCTGTATTGTTGCTGTCACTAAGAAAGCTAAGAATATCCATTTTATACTGGCTATACACCCACAAAATCACACAGTCTACTGGACAAACGACCAACAAATTGATGTTACCCTGTCAAATACCAGTTAATTGGACCAATCTAATTAATGCCAGGCCAATTTCTTAATCTTTACAGTCTCCTGCATCCTGTTCAGGATATCAAAGGGTGAGAAATGGAGATTCATGTGTCCCACAGGAGGTATGACGTAGAACAACAGCAGGCCTTGTTTCCCAAGTAACTCCTTTCTGCACCACCACAGACTGGGTAACTTAAGGTAATCCTTTCAATAGTCAGAACATTAGGTATAAGGCTATTGCTAGAGAACTACTGTCTTCTCCATACTGCTCTGTTTCATCCACTGTATTAGAACTAACCACATTTATGAAAACCCTATTTACATGATGACTGCTCATGGAAGGCCTACTTTATTATAATTTAGAATATGTCAATAAAAGGCTTTATTTCACACATTGCTAAAAATCTAGACAGGGAGAAGCATCAGTTGGCACATAGATAAGTATGTTTCCATGAGGTAAATGGCTCCCTGACTATGAGCTATTTCCCACTGGTACTTTCAGTGCACCAAAAACACTTGGTCTTGCTGGGTTTGAAGCTGTTTAGTCACTGGCTATGTGGTCAGTCTGTTGTTAGGGTGCAGTGCGTGTGTGGGGTACGGGTGGAAGACCAGGGTGGGGGGCATCGGGAAGTCAGAAGAGAAAGAAACTTTCTAATCTGTTTATTGAGTGTTGAAAAGGATCTGGGAGTTATCCAGTTCAACTCAGGGTAAACTCTGTCTTTTAGTATCCCTGCACAAGAATGGGTTAAAGGAAGGCAAAGTACAGAGGTTAGTCGTGACTGCCTGTTTAAAAGTGAAATGGAGCCTTATCTGAAAACCGAATCACTCTGGTCAGGGAAAATACAAGGCTCTCCCAGGAAGAACAATGACTATGAATAAGGCTGACACCCTCCAAGTAAGGAACCCTGATTATGTTAGAAAGCACCAAGGGGGAAATGCAAAGGTTGAAAGATGAAGGGGACTTCCAAATAAAATAAAGAGGTTAAAGGTTCCCACCAGGATGACATAACGTGAAGAACCGAGTACCAGGCCCTTGTGAATCCAGACCATCGGCCAGCTCCATCACCGGCACTCCTCTTCTCATCGGGATGAGAAGGTTACAGTCGCACATCTGGGAACTGCACGCCCTGTCCCTCTTATTGGAGAGTAGACGCTTGCTTGTATTTAAGTGATTGGACTATCCCTGGGACAGGGAACTCACATGTGAGGAAACTCCTTCCACCAATGCAGGTTGGCACTTTCTCTGCAAGTTCTGACGTTTAAGAGCTGCTTAGAGCACAGAGAAGTTAAGTGACTGCTCATCAGAGATGAGCTTCAATCTTGATTCTCATGGCTTCCAAGCATTAGGCCACACTGCCCCCTGCTGCCCGCATTTAGTAATAGCTGGCATAGTCTAACTGCTCTTCATTTTACTTCTTCACTTTATGCTATAAATACTAGGCACAATTTCTTATTATCAAATCCTAATTAACTATCAGAGGAGACCCTGTGACAGTCAAACGACACCTTCCTCTGATTGGGCTTATAACGTGAATGACAGGTCCTGGTCAGTTTTTAGACACAAAATCAGAGTGAAACTTGCTTCTTCCCCACAGGTTAACCTTGAAACTAGCCCAAGAAGGAAAATGAAATGACGCAAAGGAAACAAATGAGAGCTCAGCCCAAGCTTCTAGACAACTTCAGCAGACTCATCTGGGGCCTGAACAGACTTTCCTTGTCCTGTCCTCACCACCAGTCAATGACCAGTCTAACACAAGCAGTCTGCTACTAGGGGAGGGCGAGTTGTGAAAACTGGACGAGAAGGGACAGAATGGGGAGAAACAGCGACAGAAGAAAGGCCTCGGTCTCTTTGCCGGAGTCCCACCGCCCACGATGGCTTTGGAGGATGCTCACAAAGTCACTTCCTCAGCCTGTACCTCCGTCCTCATGGCTGTAAAATGGAACTATTACCAGCTGCTCATCTTTAAGAGGATGGAAACAGGAGATGCAAATGTCAGGCCGTTCACCCGCCCTCTCGGCATCCCTCACACAGCAAGCTAGGACCAAGCATGTCCATCCGGGAGGGGCTGACTAGTCAGTGAGGCAAAGCAGGTAAACAAGACAGGTCATGGGCAGCCAAGGCAGAGCGCCGGGTGAAACTCATCACCCCAGAAGGCTGCAGTAGGTGACAGGAAGGGGGGATTCGGACTCCAAGGACCTGGATTCCAATCTTGGCTGTTACTCATGACCTGAGAGCCTCTGCACAGTGCCTTCCACTGGCAGGGGTTTGGTTTGCTCTCCTTAGGCCATCAAGCATTTATGAAGCACTTTCCAGGCATCAAGCACAATGCTAGGCGCCAGAGTCCCTGCCCTCCAGTTTACAGTGGGAGAAAACAACATGTAAACACATAACTAAACACAAGACATCTAAAAAGTAAATGTAAGAGTATCTCAAGGGGTAGGAGGGTATAATCAGACAATTTCTAAGATTCCCTTCTTGATGTGAATCTAGTTTCATATAGGATGGCCACAAATTCTAGGGTTACAGGACATGGGAAAGAAATCTACACACACACTTTGGGCTGAAGCAGCAGACTCCACTCACCACGCTGGCCCCGACGGTCAGGAGCACAGAAGCCATGCCTTCTTCGACGTTCTGGTCACGAGAGGCAGCGCTGGGGAGGAAATGGGATTACAAGTTAACACTGACCACGTTTAGCAGAGTCCATACTCACATCCTCCAAGCCCCAACACATGGTGGATGTTTTATAAATGCTTATCCCCCTTTCCCCCTCCCCTTCCCGAGTAGCCTCCCCACTGAGGTGGCTACTAGGGTAAGCTTCTGGGCTGCTCCCAGGATACAAGTCAATGCAACAACTATTTATTAGACACCTACCATAGGAAAAGCATTTTGCCAGGTGCTGGGGGGGAGGGGTGGAAGAGAGGACCAAAAGGAAATGATCCTTTTCCTCAAGGAACTGACATTATCCTGAGGAGATACAGCATAAGGACGGAGAAATAAACGGACAGCTGAGGAGAGACAGAGCACTATTGAGTGGGGGAGCAAAAAAGCTTCCTGGGGAAGGTGGCATCCGAGGTAAGTTGTGAAGGAAGATAAGGAGTCTAAGAGGCAAAGGCTAAACGAGACAGGAGTGGTACCAAGGATGGTAGCTAGAGTAGTTCACAGGTGGGAAATGGAATGTTCAGTTCCAGACACACCTAGGAGTCCAGTTTGGCTGGAAAGGATGTGAAGGGAGTAAACAGGCAATAAAAACTGTGAAATAAAAGGAGGGTGGAACCACTAATGAAGGGTTTTAAAGTCTGTGTTTTCACTTATTCACAAAATCTTAAGATCTCAGAGGGCCCTCAGAAGGTAGCCCATTCCATTTTGGGAAACCTTTCTTTACTGGGAATTATGGCCTTCTTTCAAGCCTAAAGGTACATCTTCCAAGCTCCATCCACTGCCCTTGCATTTATACTTTGGAGTGAAGCAAAAATGAGCCTCACCCCTCTTCCAAAGGAGGGCCCTTCAAACATTCAAGGACAGTTATCATATTTCCAGGGAGCTCTCTGTTCTCCAGACTAAAAATCCTTGGTTCCTTCAAATGATCCTTGTATGGCAGACACTACAAGATTTCACCACCACTTTTGTATTCTTTGGTAGCTCCCCACATTTTCTCTGAGATAAAATACAAACTCTTCTGTTTGGCATTTAAAACTCCTCCCATACTGCCTGCAACCTGTTTTTTAATTTTTTTTTTAATATACAAAAATTTATTTTTTTTCTTCTTCCTTCCTCCCCCTCCCAATGAAAAAGAGTAAAGAAAATCAAAACACTTGCTACCACTATGTGCAATCAAAACAAATTTCCATATTAGACAAGTCCAAAAAATGTCTCCTCCTGCACCTGGAGTCTATTACCTTTCTGTCAGGACTTGGATACAGTAGTTCATCATTGGTCCTCTGATAACTGCCTCGGTCAGACTTCTGAAGTCTATCAAAACCATTTTTCTTTATAATATTATGGTATATATTGCTCTTTCGCTTCTGCTCACTTCAATATGCATCAATTCACACAAATTTTCCGTTTTCTCGAAAACCATCCCTTTCTACATTTATAATAGTATTCATATACCATTGTTTCTCATTCTTTGCCACTACAAAAAAAGAGTTGGTATGTGTATATAAGACATACATATTACATACAATTATGATAGCTAACAATTATCTAGAGCTTTGTTTGCAGAGTGCTTCACAAATATGATCTCATTTTATCCAATCTTCTCCCCTTTCTTTGTATCACTGAGTCAAAGGGGATGCACAGTCTGGTCAGTGACTTTTTGCCCCCACCTATTTTTCTAGGCTGACTTCACTTGCCCACTTTCCCCTGAGCCACATCCCATCCAATGACACCAAGCTTCTGCCCAGACTGCACCTCTCTGCTGGAATGTTGCCCGTGTTCTGCCCCACCTCCTGAACATCTAGACCCAGTCCAGGTTCAGGTCAAGTATCACCTCCTCCAGGACGCCTTTTCGGATTCTCCCTGCGGTTAGTCCTGGCCCCTGAAATGACTTCAAATTTGTTATCTATTTCGCATTATTTATTTCTCTCTGCGTAACTCCTAGAACAAGTGTTGCTGACCCGGGGTCCAGTGGACCCTTCCCCGAGGGGTGATTATTTGGGGGAGGGGGTCCATAAACCTGGATATCGGTTAGAGTGCATCCTTTTTTTTTTTTAACAACAGTCTCTGACTTAATTTTGGCTTTTCCTTCAATTAGGAACGTAGGCAAAAATACATCTTTCGGGGACGGGGCCCATAGGCTGCACTAGACTGCCAGAGGCGTCCACGACGCGCGAAGAGGAGGGGACACCCCCAAAAGGCCGGAGCACGGCCCGCACACAGCAGGGGATCAGCAAACGCGGGTCCAACCTAAAGCAGAAGGAGGGCGGCGCCGGGCAGCCGCGGACACGGGGAGGGGCGGGCCAGGGAAGCAGCGGCGCTGCTGATCGGCTCACAGTTCTCCCCCGCCCGCGGAAGAGGCGTTGCTGCGGGTAGGGCGGAGAGATAGCCCACGCACGCGCAATTCCTCCTCAGGGCGGCGCCGCTGCTGCTCTCCAGCCCCAGAGGCGTTCAGCCCTCAGCCCTCTTCGCCGCCTAGTCGGCCCTGTCTCCGGCCCCCACTCACCCTGTCCTGGGATGCAGGGCTCAGGCTCCAGCCGCACCCGAGAGAAACTCGGCCTACCAGAAACTAGAGGCGACGAGGCGGAAACGGAAATGACTTTCTTCCCTCCCCCCACCTTCAGCGCAGGCGTGGAAAGGGTTAAAGTGGCGAACAAAGCCTTCTAGGAATCGTAGTTTCCCGAGGTTTGCGCATGCGCAGAACCCATAGTCCTGGAGGGCCTCCCTCCCTAACCCCCGAGCTTCCACGTTACGTCACCACCCCCAGTCACCACCCCCACCGGGTCCTGGACATATCGATTGGCAGAGCTGGAAGGGATCTGTGTCTCCATCACTAGCTGCCTGTTTAGAGCCGTGTCAGAAGACCTGGAGTTCTTCTGACCTGGAGTCAGAAGACCTGAGTTCAAATCCAGCCTCAGACACTTAATTAGCTATGTGACTGGGCAAATCACCAGACTGCTGCCTGCCTCAGTTTCCTCCTCTGTAAAATGGGGATAATCACAACACCTGCCTTCCTGGGTTGTCGTGAGGATTGAATGAGATAAGAATTGTAAAGGATTTAGCACAGTGCTTGGCATGCTGTTATTTTTATGTGTTCTTATCATCTGGCCTCAGGTCCTGGATCTGAGCCAGGCAAAAACAATCCCGGTGGGAGGGAAATTTCGTTCCAGAAGCAGACTTCAGGAATCTGGGATATTAATCTGCTTAAAACTAGTCTCCTCTAGAACCTGCTTCTTCCGTCTGCCTGGAGTAGTAATTACCCAATGGTCTTACATCCATCCCTCCTTAGCCCTGGAAATTCTGGAGGTGCAATGGGGCTTCTGACTGACCCAAAGATATACTAACGAAACAGCTTATCCACCACATAGCAAAGCTGAAATGGACTATGGAACCATGCCCTGGAGCATGTCCAGAGCTGCCATGCCTAGTTCATCTCAACTACATGAGAGTTTGGGGACCTATTTTGGGCCACATGTGACTTCAGGCTAAAAGAGTTGTGGCATTTTGAGAGTATGAAGAGTCCCCTTAGTGACTTCAAACACAGAAGAGCTAATGCCTCGATGAGTGTATAAAAAAGGAAAGTCTTATTTTCTCTTGCCTGCCTTACCCAGAATGCCATCAGGACAGTTTAGAGCTACTGTCTAAGAAGTAATGGCCCCAACCTCCTCAACCCTAGCCCAGCCTCAATGTGCCCGTGAGCTCTTAGCACCTGAAACACATCTTTGTCCACATTTGTCTAGGCAACTCTGAGCCTGGGTTTGTTCTTTGTGAATCTTAAGTGAATCAGTATCTATGAAGAGTTATCCAGGCTTGGCTATGACTGAAAATTCAGCAAATCTGGAGGTTGTATCACATCGGAGCTGAATGGCAGCATGAGTTGTAGGAGGTTCCTACAATTCTGAGGCAGAAAGGGAGGCGACCCCAGTCAGCTACTCCAATAGTCTTGGAAAGGATAACCAGAACAAGAGGATTGACCTAAATCTGACCATTTTACCAGAGTGTGTGTGTGTGTGTGTGTGTGGACTTTATAGGATGAAAGGCCTGAGGTGAAATGTAATATGCCTAATTAGCAGTCCTGCTTTTTGCATTGATGATGAGGTTTAAGTATCAGCCTATCAGCAGATTGTAACCATGGCTATAAATTAAGTTACTTAATCCTGACCTAGGTCGTTTCTGTCAGATGCTCATTAGGAATCTTTTATGTATAGGACTAAATCACCTGTCTCATATGATTCATGTTATATGTTGAATGCCTTTTTACTTCCCATTTGCAAGTATACCTTTGATGTGAGCCATAGCCCAAGTAACAAGTAAAAAATTTTCAAAGGTAAGGGGATAGGGATTTAACGGCCCTAAATGTGAAAGCTCTTATTAAAAGTCAACCTCCCATGATTGAACCCAGTTCAAATCATATGCTTGAGCATAGAAAAGGGCATGGTTACAATATTCCAGCCCCTGTGGGTAGTCTTCAACCTTAAACAAACATTTATCTAGTGATTTCTCTAGCTGCTTCCTGGTGGCTTACCTTAACATACTCTCCAGTCTTTGATACCATTACACCACACATGATTACAATTGTACTTCAGGACTAAGCGCACCATTATTGAATGGTGTATGAGGGGAATATTTTATACAAAAAAATGTAATCCTGCTGAACGGAAAATTCAGAAACAAACATTTCACAAGTAAGAAAGAAGTACCTTTTTTGTCCTATCCTGGGAAAGAAAAAAAAACCTCTGAAATTCATTGACATCTATCCAATTATTATAAAACTCATTAAGGATATTTAGAAGTGAACAGACATATTAGACTCCTGTAGCAAATCAGGATCCCCAGCCAGAGGGAAGAAATTTGTAGAACAATTTAGGAAAGGTTCAGGGAGATGGGGGAGGGGAGGAACAAGGAGGATGGAGTTTCAGGAGAAAACATCTGTATATCACTTATGAGGGACCCGGTTTGTATTACTATAAACCCCTTCCCAATTAGTGTTGGTGGTCCTTGGTGAGGAGTTTTTAAATTTTCTTTAAAAAATATGAATTTGGCAAACATCAACAACCATAACATTTCAACATACAAAGTATATAGAGGATTGATTCTATGACACTATAAATCTCTATTTTAAAGTAAAGCTTAAAAATACGTTAAATTTAGCATGCTCTTTCTAACATTACTTGTCTGTATTTTATTTTAAATGTTTTTTTCTGTGTATTTTTTAAATGTTTCATTGCCACTCCTTTCTTTTCTTCTATTTTTTATCACTATCATTTCCCCCACAAATTTCCTCATCCCCAACAATAACGACAACAAAAAACCTTATTGGAGTGCTAATTAATTTATGGAATAAGGGGACGGGACCACAAGGGGGTCCTTCTGGGTCGAGATGGGGGCAGGCACACCCTGGTTCTTTGGATACTCACCAGGAAAGACCACGATGGCAGCAAGCAGGGAGTAATGCTTCAATCACACTTCAATAAGGCACAGAAAGTATACACAGGCAATCGGTATAGAAAGTAGAGAGACAAATGGCAGAGGGGCACCCGCGGCATGCATGAGCGAGACAGGGACAGACGGTGGAGGGAGTCAGGCAGCATGAGGAAGAAAACGGGAAGAGTCACTTACCTAACCTCAGATCGGTCTTGGAAGCACTGAGGCGCACAGACCGTAGGAGGCATATGAATGCCCGGGGGTGGGGCAGGAGTTTGGGGTCTCGGGTTTTTTTTATAGGGTTTCGGTGGCCGACAGTTTAACTTAGCCATACCATCTGGGGATTAGCTCCTTTCTATGGCCACTTCCTCTCAAAGTTGTCAGTAAAACTTTAAAGTTAAGAATCCAGCTCATCTCAAAGTTATCCAGACTATTTGTTGTTCTGCTGGCCTTACCAAGGCTGTCTGGAGCTTATCAGAGATTTGGGTATCATAGGACCAAAGGGCCCTAATAGCCCGGCTTAGATGGCTTCCCCTGATTTAGCACATAGTCTCAGGATGTGGCTTTTCGTGAATTTGTGAGTAAGTTTACAAGTAACCGTTATGCTCCCTTTATCTTTGGGACAGTCTGTACGTGACTTCTAGGTTCCCTTTGCGATCGTACTTCCTGCCATTGTTACTTTCTACTGGCTACTTATAAACTTACTATACTAACTAGAAGGGGTGGGGACGGAGTGGGGAGACGGCTGGTTAGGGTTAGGGGGATACAATTTAAACACATTTACCTTGTAACAAACAAGTAGAATCAAGGAAAACAAATCCACACATTGCCCATGTCAGAAAAGGTGTGCCTCCTTCTTCACGTCAAGTCTATCAGTTCTCTGCGTAGAGGTGGGAATCTCCCGATTCTGCCCACTTTGCCCGCACCTGTTCATACAAGTCCCCAGGGCTCTCCTGAATTCACCTCTTTCATCATCTCTTACAACAAAATAATTTTCCATTACATTCAAACATCATAACTTCTTCGGCTATTCTTCAGTAGATAGACATCTACTTTCCCCCCTTAGTTTTTGCTACAACAAAAAATACTACTATAAAGCTTTCTTTTGGTACATAAATATGGTTCTTCACCTCTTTCTTTGATTTCCTTGGGAGTCTAAAGGCACATTTTAGTAACTTAAGGGGATATCGTTCCAAATTATTTTCCAGAATGGATAAAACAATTCACAGCTCCAATACTGGTGTGCTTGTCCTCCGAATATCCCTCCAACACATATTTTCCTTCCCCCCACCCCATTTTTGTCAATCTGATAGCATGAAACGGAATCTCAGAGTTGTTTTAATTTACATTTCTCTTATTAGCAATTAAGGGAATTGTCTCATATAGATGTTGATAGCTTGGGTTTCTTCCCTTGAGAAATGGCTATTCATATCCTTTGACCATTTATTTACTAGAGAATTGTTCATGTTCTTCTTTTTGGGGGGGAGGGCAATCAGGATTAAGTGACCTGCCCAGGGTCACACAACTAGTAAGTGTCTGAGGTCAAATTTGAATTTAGGTCCTCCTGACTCTTAAGGCTGATGCCCTATCCACTGTTTCATCTGGATGCCCCAGAATTGCTCATGTTCTTACATGTTTCCATCAATAGAACTTGGGCAGGTTGGTTTTCTATCTTGCCACTTTGCTAAAGTTGTTAATTGTTTACTTAACTTTTTAACTGAATGTGTAGGGTTTTCTATCACATAAACTATCATATCATCTGTAAAAGCAGTCATTTTGTTTCCTCCTTGCTTATACTATTCCCTCAGTTTATTTTTCTCATTACCGTAACTAGCATCGGGTGGAATAGTGGATATAGCACTAGGCCTGAAGTCAGGAAGACCTGAGTTCAAATGTGGCCTCAGATATTTACTAGTTGTGTGATCCTAGGCAAGTCACTTAACCCTGTTTGATTCAGTTTCCTGGACTGTAAAATGAGCTGGAGAATGAAATGGCAAACCACTCCAGCATCTTTGCCAAGAAAACCTTAAACGGGCTCAGGAAGAGTTAGACATGACTGAAACAACTGAATAACAAAAATACTAGCATTTCTACAACTATATCAAATAATATTTGAAAATGACTATCTTTGGTTTATCTCTGATCTTATTGGAAATGTTTAGTGTTTCTCCATTACATAAAATGCTAACTCTTGTTTCTGAATAATTATGTTGTTAAATCATTACTATTCCAAATTAAGAAATGATCCACTTATTCCTATGTCTTCTAGTGTCTGTAACTCTATCTATCAATATGATGATGTTATTTTGATTGCTTTTGTAATTACTGTGGTTTATTATGTTTAAAGTTTTCCACATATTCAACCAAACCTACATTCCTGGCATACATCCAATCTAGTAGTAGTTTATAATTTTAAAATTATGTTGCTGTAATGTCTTTGTTAAAATTTGACTCAATATTTTGGTATCAGTATTCATAGAAGTATTGGTCTATATTTGTTTATATTTCTTTCTGTGCTTTGATTCTCCTTGTTTTAGGGCATCAATCATTAAGAGAAGTAATTGTGGAGAAAGAGCCTACTTTCCTTATTACTACAAGCAGCAACTGCTGACCAACTACCACCAAAGGGAAGATGAACAGCAGGACCCTGGTAGTAGCAGCACTCCCCAGGACCACTGGTCCTGTTAAAGCTCAGCCTGCACAGCCAGCCATCCCACCAACTGCCAACCAACTGCCACTCACAAGGCAACAAGCAGACCTCACTGAAACAGTAGGACGTGTTGAGGGATGGAGGAGAGGCAGCACATGCCAAGTAGGCAAAACCACCTTGACTACCATCTCCCCTGGGACCCTGATGGAGACAACCCAGGGCCAGACAGCTTGAGTCCAAAAGCTTTGGGAATAGCAATATCCCACAAACAACCAGAACTGTTTCAATCTGAACTCCCATGGCCATCACTGAGAGGAGAAATCATTGTAAAGAAAGAGTCCGCTATAATGAGAAACAATTGTTGTCCAGCTACCACCAAAAGGAAGATGAGTCAAGGAACCCTGGGAGTGGCACCCCCACAGACCCCAAGTCCTGCTTCTAACCCAGCTCTCAAAACTATCATCTAGGGAAGCAACTCCTGGAGGGAAAGGGCTAGCCATCTCCAACACCACCCAATCAACGGCCGCTCACAGGGCAGAAAGAGCAGCCTCGCTGAAGTAGCAGGGCTCTTCGAGGGAGAGATAAGAAACAACACGTGCCAAACAAGTCAAGCCACCACCGGCATCTCTTGACAACCATATCTCCTTGAAGCTGAGGGAGACAGCCTAGATTCTAAACTGTCAAACAGTTCAACATCAGAAACTGAAAGGATTTCATCAGTGAAAATGACATTTGAAAAAAGAGACATTACCATCTGCTTTGCTGCTATACCCTAAGGACCATGGGACCTTTCCATCTGATTTGTAGATAAAACCTTTCATATGTATTGTCTTCTCCATTAGAATGTGAAGTCCTTGAGAACTGGTACTGTCTCACTCTTCTATTTTTATACCTTCTAAAGCACAATACTTTGGATATAGTGTGTGCTTAATAAATTCTTCATTCATTCATTCATAGAAATTTGGTAAGATTACTTCTTTCACTAGTTTTATAAACTATATATGTACATGTCTATATATATAGACACACATATATATGCTTATATATGTACATATATGTACACATATACATATATATATAACATTAGATTTAATTGTTCTTTTAATGTTTAATAAAATTCACTTATAAATCCATCTCAGCCTGGAATTTTTTCTTTGGAAGATAATTTATTACTAGCTTAATTTCTTTTTCTGATATTAGGATACTTAATTTTATATTTTTATTATTGTAGATATGCATCTATTTCATGTAATTTGTCCATTTTGCTGACATGTAAGAGAATAAAGAGTTTCAAATAATATCTTTCATTTTTCATATGTATGATTTCCTCTTAATTTTTAATTAAGCAACTGAGTTTTTATTTCTGCTTTACGAGGATAGCTATTGCATTATTTTAGTAGCTGTTTAAAAACACAGGTACTACTTTTATTTATCAATTCACTGGAAACTTTTTGTTTCAGTTTTATTTCTCTAATCCCCACCCCCGATTTCTCTTTCTGCAAATAAGAAATATGGTGCTTATTTATGCCTGTTAAATTTTCTTTTCTAGTTTTTTAAAACTCACATAACCAATTAATTGATCTGTTCTATCTCTTTTCTGTTAATGAAAATGTTTATAAAATTTTCCCTAAGCTCTGCTTTGGCTTCATCCCAAAAGTTTTGGTATGTTGTCTCATCATTTTCTTTTATGAAGTTACCTATTGTTTTGATAATTCATTTTTTGACTAGTTCTTTAGGATTAAATTAGTCTTCATTTAATATAGAATCCTTTCATCAAATACTCTCCATTGATTAAACTTTTATTGCTAGTGGTCCATAAAAGTATATGTTTAACATTTCTGCTTTTCTGTACTGCATTATTAATGAAAATTTTATGCCCTAGTATATAATCAGTTTTTTAAAAGATGTTATACACAATGAAGAAATATGTGCGTTCTATTTCTATTCAGTAATTGCCATAGATCTATTATATATAATTATACAAAAATTTATTCAGTTCTTTAATTTTTCTTGTTTATCTTTCTGTCAGCTTTGTTCAGTCCTGAAAAAAGGCACATTGATGGCCTTATTAGTCAATAAACATTTATTAGTTACCTGCTGTGTGTCAGCCTTTTTACTAAGGTTGTTGTGTTTGTCCTTCATTCTCAAAGAGGACCATAACATGAGGGAGATGATGACATGACTTGCAATTGACTTTGATTTGAGTGAGGGAGGGCTCTGCAAGGTCACCAGCCTCACTTTCTCCTCCAGAGCCATCTGGGTCCAGTGGCCAGATATTCATCAAGACAACTGGAGATGGCCCTTGTACTAAGTGATAGGGATATAAAGAAATCCAGAAGACAGTCTCTGTTCTCAGGGAGCTTACAGTCTAAGTGGGGGGGGGGGGGTGACAAAATGCAAACAACTATGTACAAACATTACATGTAAGGTAAGCAGGAGATAATCAATAGAGCAAAAGAACTAGAGGGAATTGGGAAAAGCTTGCTATAGAAGGCAGGATTTTTGCTAGGACTTGAAGAAAGCCAGAGAAATCAAGAGGCAGAGTTGAAGAGGGAGAGAATCTGGGGGACAGCCAGAGAAAATGAGATGCCTGAAGCTGAGAGATGGAGTGTCTTATTCATGGAACAACCAGAAGGCCAGTGTCACTGCATCAAAGAGTATGTGGAGGGGTATAAGGTATGAGAAAACTGAAAAGGCAAGGAGAAGGCAGATTATAAAGGGCTTTGAATGCCAAATGATTTCAATTTGATCCTAGAAATGACAGAGGGCCACTGGGGTATGTTGAGTAGAAGAGTGACATGGTTGGACATGCACCTTAGGAAAATCACTTTGGCAGCTGAATGGAACATGACCAAAGTGGCAAGCCTTTGGGTAGGCAGACCTATAAGCAGGCTATAGCAACGGTCCAGACACAAGGAGATGAGTGCCTGTACCAGGATGGAGGCAGAATCAGAAGAGAAGAAGCATATTTGAAAAATATTGCAAAAGCAAAATAGACAGGTCTTGACAACTGATTGGATATGGGGCAGGAAATAGTGAAGAGTTTAGGATAACAATTAGGTTGCCAATCTGGGGGACTGGGAGAATGGTGATGCCCTCTACAGTAATAAGGAAGGTGGGAAGGAGGAAGGGCTTAGGGGAGAAAGATAATGAGTTCAGTTTTAGACATGTTGAATTTCAAATGTCCCTAGGAGGTCCAGTTCAAGATGTCTGAAAGGTAGTTGAGAGACTGGAGGTCAGCAGAGCGGTAAAAGCTCGATAAATAATGTGGGAATCATCAGCATAAAGATGACAAGTAGGGGCAGCTAGGTGGCACAGTAGATAGAGCTCCAGCCTCGGAGTCAGGAGGACCTGAGTTCAAATCCAGCCTCAGACACTTAACACTTACTAGCTGTGTGACCATGGGCAAGTCACTTAACCCCAACGGCCTCACCAAAAAGAAAAAAACAATGAATCCATGGGAGCTGATGAGATCACCAAGTGAAATGGTATAGAAGGAGATAAGAAGATGACCCAAGATAGAGCCCTGAAGGACAGCTATAGTTAGCAGCTAGTTGAAGATCCAGAAAAGGAAGCTGAGTTGTAAGGCAGGTGAGAGGAGAACAGGGAGACAGCAATGTCATGAAAACCTAGAGAGAAGAGGGTGATCAATAGAGTCAGACTGGAGAGCGGTGAAGAAGAGTGAGAATTGAGAAAAGACCATTAGATTTGACAATTAAGAAATCATTTGTAACTTTGAAGAGAGCAGTTTTGATTTAATTATGAGGTCAGAAGCCAGACTGCAGAGAATTAAGAAGAGAATTAGGGGGCAGCTAGGTGGCACAGTGGATAGAGTACCAGTCCTGGAGTCAGGAGGACCTGAGTTCAAATCCAGCCTCAGACACATAACATTTACTAGCTGTGTGACTCTGGGCAAGTCACTTAACCCCAATTGCCTCACCAAAAAAAAAAAAAAAAAAAAAAAAGAAAGAAAGAGAGAGAGAGAGAGAATGAGAGAAGAGGAAGTGGAAGACAACATGAATATATAAGGTACCAAGTTATTGTGGCTGTAGGACTTCCACCAGCTCTATTCATCATCATGTGAGTAGTGTGATAAGAGAATGTTTGGCTTAACTTTCTTCCCACCATTTACTTAAGATGAGCTGGTCACATGGCTAGCTCCACCTCTGGTATTGACGGTTAGTTTACAAATTCCGGCTACATCTTGGTGTTTTCTGACCAATATCCTGTTTTAACCTGATACAGATCTTCTCCTTCCACTTGTTCTTTGACGTGTAAATTGTTACAGGAGAAATATCTCCTCTCTGAGTTCCTGTGGTGAGTAGCTGCTGCCATATATATATTTACCACAACAACATGGAAATTATGGAGGTATATACCTAGGTTTTCTTATTATGCTCAAGCATAGGTTCAGGCCTCAGAGAAAACCTGAATAATTATGAAGATTCTGACAAGGCTTCTAAGGGACAAAATTACATCAGAGTGACAGAGAAATAACTCATTTACATATTGCAATCTTGTACATTCCTCTTAGGCTGTAAAAAATAAAGAAAAGCAAGATCAATAATTCCATGCTTCCTTCAATGTCATAAAAGTTGACCAAATGGAGTTAAACAGGGTTATAATCTCATATATCCCCTAAGGAAACTAATTTCATCAAACAAACTGTTATGGGTAAACTAAGGCAGGTGACAGGTTAAACTACATTTAGAGGATTCATAAACAGACTAAGGAAGAGAATTTACATGTCACCAAGCAGCCAGGGACAGTTGAGATTCTTCCTTTGGCCTCTCATCTAAGTAATGTTTAAGGCTCTTCAGTAAATTTTCATATTCCATGGGAGAGAATTCAGTCAGGTGAGGTTAATATTAAGATGGACTTTTAGTTAATCAAAATTTGTGAGAGGAATGGCCTTGATTCCAAATAATTAAAGAAAATTTAAATTCCTGTAACAAAATCATTACTTTTCCCTTCTGCCTTCTGTAAAAGTTCATTGTGACCATCCTGCCTGGATAATTTAAACCTATACAGGGTTGCTGAATCTGCGGCTCATGGTCCACTGTTTTTGTATATGATGAATCTATGCTCTGAACATATAATTGTGTTGATAACTATGATTGGCAGCAATACCTATCAATGAATCTTTTGAGAATTTTTCTATCAGTAAGAATCCAGGAACAGACAGTAAGGAGTAACCTAAGACTACAGTTTGTTAAGAAGAAGATGTGATAGGACAAGCTAGTAAGAAGTTCAAGAGTAGAAGACCTTGTGAAGTTGAATTAGTTAAGGATAGGGTCAAGATTGGGAAGGAAGGGAAGTGAAGTCAGAGCAGGAAGTCTGAGAGGTACTAATGGGTGGAGGGACTAAAGATTTCAATGAGGGATAGAATAGATATAAGTGTGGAGCGTAAGGAGAGATGGAATGATAGGAAGTTATCGTCAGATAAAGGATTGATAATGTTTTTGATCGTGGGAGTGAAACAATTATGAGATCTAGTGTATGACTATCCCTGGGTGTGTTTGAGGTGGAGTGAAGGAACAGAGCATGGGATTTATGGATAATGATGAATTGGGAGTTTACGGAATTTGAGGGAGCATCAAGTTCTTAAAATGAAGGTAAGAGTTGAGGAGGAGAGGAAGATGGCGGTCCAGGTGCTGAACTCCTAAAGAAAGGAGAGAGAACTTCCTGGAAGCCAATATACAATAATCACCATGATCTAAAGAGTGTGAAAGATTTTGATACTGTCAATGTCCAAGTAGAGGTTGCTAACTGATGACAGCAAAGAAAAACCATTTCCGTGTTTGCTTAAAAATAAAGTTCACTGGGCTCTTCATTCCCAAAACTTTATCTTTTGCCCTAACTATTATTTCCAAAAGCTACTTGTACATTTCCAGGGTATTTCATTTGTATTGTACTGTATTGTGAGTTCCCTTCCTTTTCAGAATATATTATCACATTCAGTTCTCTGGCTTCTGGGTTGGTTCAAGGTAGTCTTGTGTTATTTGAATTTACTTTCCTTTATATTTGAAGGTCCTCCTGATTGCAATGCAGAATTTGTTGGCATTAGAATTGATGAATTTAACCAATATGTGTCTATTTTTTTTCCTTCTGGAGGCCATCTGGACTCTTTTGATTGGTGCATTGTTTTCTGAATTCAGAAGTTGTGAGTAGTTTTTCTGGTATTTTTCCTTGCATTGTTACTTTAAGGTTTTTTGATTTGTCATATCTTCTTTGAGGCCTATGATCCTTAAGTTGTCTTACACATTTTGTCCTCTAGAGCAATACATTTTCTTTGCATAAAGATTGTGTGTGTGTGTTTTTTGTTTGTTTGTTTGTTTGTTTTTGGTTTTTTTGGTTGGTTATTTTTTTTTGTTTTTTTTGGTGAGGCAATTGGAGTTAAGTAACTTGACCAGAAAATCATGTGTTTTTAAACATCATTGTTTTTACTTGTCTTCTTCCAGATTGTCCTTTGTGTCTCTTTTTTTTTGCATTCTCTCTTTTCCTTCTTTGGAGAGACTCATCACTGTGGATTTGTGTTTTCCAGTTCTGCTAATTATTTCAGCTGTGGATTTATGAATTCTGCCATTTTTTTCTTTTTACTTCTTTTTAAGATTTTGATTTTTCTCTTGAACTATTCAGGAATAAACTGCTTTTTTCCCTGCTTTCTAGGCAATCCACAAGATTCTCTATTTTATCAGGGATTGGTTAAATTCTTTTGTCTTGCAATATTTATTTAGAGAGGTTTCCAGTCAGTTAGATGATGTGGCAGATATCTTCCCTTATGTTTTAATACCTTCCCTATTATTTATTGTAATTTAGGTTTTTGCCTGAGCTTTTTTATTCCTGAAATCTTTGGTAGTTTTAGACTTTTCCCCCTTATATTCTCTATTGCTCATTTTCTGATTCCTTTCTCCTTTGATATTAGATCCCCAGAGCATGAACCTCAACACATGTTGAGCTCCTTCAACACTGAGGAATTAATTTGACAATAGCTTCAGTTCCTGCCCCAAAAGGCTTCTGGGGGACATGACTAGTCCCAACTTGAAGCCAGTCCCATTTCCTTAAACCCCACACACGTGCACCTGCCCTGGTTCCCTCTGCTCTTTAGCTCTTTGACTGGGTGCTGGCAGAGCACATGTTCCCCTGCCCCTTCCTATACCTCCCCTCCTCTGCAAGTTGGTAGGCAGAGTTAAAGTCTGCTGCTTGTTGTGTGGGGGTAAAGGCAAGGTCAAGGTGTACTGGCAGAAACCAGAGCAGTAGCAGGGAAATTTCTGGTTAGATCACGCCAAACAAGCAGCTAAGTTGGATTGTGCATCATGACAGAGTATAGGGGCTGGTGGAAGGAGTTCTGAGGGAAAAAAGTTAGGGCATATTAACAGCATTCCTTGCTGTTAATAAGGCTATTGCTTTATTTTGGCTTCTTAATGTTTTCACCAGTGGAGAAAGCTGCAACTGCTTTTCCTCTGGTGCATAATTTCTCTTTTGGAGGAGTTTTTGAGGAGGTAGAAAAAAATCTCTAGTCCTACATCTTACTGGTCATGGGACCTACATGTTGCCTGAATATTTCCATTCAGATTCCCCCTCCAGCTAAACCAACCCAGATCTTCCCTCCAGAAGTATGCAGAGGGGCAGCTGGATGGCACAGTAGATAGAGCACCAGCCCTGGAGTCAGGAGGACCTGAGTTCAAATTCGACCTCAGACACATAACACTTAACTAGCTGTGTGACCCTGGGTAAGTTCACTTAACCCCATTGTCTAGCCAAAAAAACAAAACAAAAAGCCCCCCCAAAACAGAAGCATGCAGAGCCTGGCCCTTATCAGAATTCCTGGAGGGCTTGCCCGTCACTAGCCACCAGCTAGTATGGTGTAGTGAGGGTGCTACCTCTGGTTTTCCTCTCAAGTCAAGAAGTATTCATTAAATGATTCCTATTGTGCTAAGTGCTGCAGATGCAAAAAATAAAATAAATAAACAAAAATAAAATTCCCTGCCCTTACAGTTTAATGAGGGAGATTACATGCAAACAACCATGTACAAATAAGACACCCATGGGATAAATTGGAAATAATCTCAGAGGGAAGGCATTAAGATTAAGTAGGGCCAAGAAAGGCTTCTTGTAGAAGGTGAGACTTGCTTAGGTGAGACTTAACAGAAACCAGGGAAGCCAGGAGATAGTGATGAAGAAGGAGAAAATTCCAGTCATTGGGAATGACCAGTGAAAACACCCTTCTCTCCAAAGAAGAGTCCTGGTCCTCAGATCCTATCTATTGATCCTATCTGCAGATCACATCTATTGATACCACATGCAAGCCACATCTATATATGCAACACATGGGGAAAATACTTACCTGATCTCTATCAGGTTAACAGAAGCTAAGGGAATTTAAGTTATTGTCCCAGGTCACAAAGGTGACACTTGAACCCCGGCTCTGTGAGTCCAGAACCAGTGTTCATTCCACTATGCCATACTGGTTGCCATAATCCTCACTATCATGGTCACCTTCATTGGAATGGCCCCTAGGTTTCTAGTGTTTCTCTTAAAATATGGCAGCTAAAGTTGAAAATAATATACCAGATGGAATACGACCGCTCCAGAATTGCATTTCCTTTCATTGCTTCCTTTACCTTCTGAGACAGATGAAATTACCAGCAAGAGGGTTAAGGAATTTATCGGTAACTATGTTTTGAACAGGGTGCCAGCAGATGTCTAGAGAGTTCCAAGTTTCAAACACTCCTATTGCTCATTCTCTACCCATCCTCTGCTCATCTTCCTTTGGCCACCAGAGGGAGGTATAATCAGCTCAAACAAGATATCAGAGACCTTTCACTGAGTAAGAGGGTCCTGACATAGCTTCTTCAGGCAAAAATAATTTTCAATTGTTTTTCGTATTATATATTTAGAACTGGAAGGGAATGGTTGCCGAACTTCAGAGCAGTCCGATTGCCTGCTCCGGATAAGAAGGGCTTTCTATCCTCCCAGGCAACCGTTCTGTCATGCTCCAGGCACTCTCAAGGACCACCTAAATTCTACAGCAGTTGCTTGCCCCCTCTTGTTTACCTCTCCCGTCACCTCCTCCATTCTCCCTATGTATTGCCATCTGATGCCCTGGGACAATTCCACCTCCTGGATGAGCCTCTATGGACAACGGTAACCTACCTGAATTCATTCATCAATGAATAATCTATTCCTACTCAGTCATTTCTTCCCCGTTCCGCTGATTCTCAAATTCCATTCTTGGTCTTCCCCTGACTTCCCCTTTATTCCCATCTCCCTCACCCAACCCACAAACACTTCCTTCTAAAGCTACCTACCCCCTTCTACTGTGCTCTCTGGAATGCCTGCTCCATAGCTAACAAACTTGCTTTCATCTGAAATCTTTTCCTTTCAAATTCCTTCCATCCTCTGGCTCTCACTGAGACTTGGTTCCCTCCTGATGACACAGCCTCTCTGGCCTCACCTTCTGGCACTGGTTGGATTTTCGCTCATTCCCTAACTCAGTGGTCTGAGGAGTTGGAGTATTTCTTGTTCTCCATCGTCATTTCCACACTCTCTCTCTACTACTACTATCACTCAATAACATCTTTTCTTTTCAATCCATTCAATCAATATTTCTTATCCAACCAATCATCTAGTGGCTGTTGTCTAGCAACTTTAAGGACACTCTCCTTCCTTCCTCAATGAGTTCAGCTCTTGGTTCATAATATTTCTCTCTTCTCTAACTCCTGCACTCACACTGGAGGACTTCAACACACACATTGATGTTCCCAGAAACACTCTAATCTAATCTAATGACTTTTCTGCTGTGGATCCACCCTCTCAGCTGAGAATCTTGCCTTATATTTCACTAAATAACTTGAGGCCATCCCTCTTCTCCCCTCCCCCTCACCTCCTATCACTCAAACTCTACTATCTTTTCCTTTATCCCTATGTCACATGAAGAGGTGGCCCTTCTTCTTGCCAAGGTCAGCTGCTCCACATACACATGTGATACCATTCCATCCCTTCTTCTTCAGCATATCGTCCCCTCTATCCTACTCACTCTCTTATTTATCTTCAATCTCTCTATGCTACTGGCTGCTTCCCTATTACCCACAAATATACTCATCCTCAAAGCCTTCAAGTTCTATATAAATGGTTTGGTTGTTGTTGTTCAGTCATTTCAGTTGAGTCCAACTCTCCATGACCCCATTGGGGTTTTCTTGGCAAAGATACTGGAGTGGTCTGCCGTTTCCTTCTCCAGCTCATTTGACAGATGAGGAAACTGAGGCAAATGGGGTTAAGCTACTTGTCCAGGTTCACACAGGAAGATAGGTCTTCCTGATTCACTGCACCACCTAGCTGCCCATATAAATGGTACTAATAGTAGCTGTTGTTGTTGTAGTCTATAAATACTTGGGTTTTTTAAACATTTTTATTTGAAGTTTTGAGTTCCAAATTCTCTCTCCCTTCCTCCCTCTCCTTACCCCTCCCTGAGATAGTAAACAATCAGATACATGTTACACAAGTGCAACTATGTAAACCATTTCCATATTAGTCATTTTGTACAAGAACACTCGAATAAAAGACAAAAAAGAAAGAAAGAAAGGAAGGGAGAAAGGAAGAAAGAAAGAAAGAAAGAAAGAAAGAAAGAAAGAAAGAAAGAAAGAAAGAAAGAAAGAAAGAAAGAAAGAAAGAAAGAAAGAAAGAAAGAAAGAAAGAAAG